>NC_061105.1:46698230-46700730 GCF_015104395.2 Macrobrachium nipponense | reverse complement strand
CTTTATAAAAACTCGCATAAAATCTTCTGGTTTCGTGGAGTAATTTTCTGACTTGAATCAGAAAACAGTTCAATACTTTTCTCATAAGTACCGCAGTCCTACTGCTTATATTTAAATTAAGTCAATATCTCATTTTCAGCTATGGTTAAAATGACTCTGTTCTATCTATTAAGAATATGAAATTTTCTATCATCAGTCTCTTTCGCCATTCTGTCTCCATGTTCAAAGGACAGCAGAATATGACATAATATTTTTGACGCAACGGCTCACCGGTCTGTAGTCTTCTTTACTGAAGTGTGTATTTGGGTATTTCTATAACTGAGTTCCAGTGAGTGAGAAGTTGAGGGAAGGGAAGGGAAGTAGAAGGAAGTGTAGTGAGAAGGATCATGGAGAGGTGAGGAGTTTGCTCAGCAGTTTTGAAATGCCTTTGATACATCATCACCAAAGAAGTGGTAAAATTTTTAATTTTTTGTAAATATTGTTTCAATTTCTAAGACACTTGCCATCTTCGGGAGGACTTCACTTGGACCTAAAGCATTGCCTGTTTTTAGGATAAGATTTTGAATACGTATCCTACGAGATTCACGAATATGTCAGGGTTCTGTAGAATGACTTGCTGTTTATCCGCGTAAGGCTTTTAAATCGTAAGGCATCCTTGAGCAATCATAACAGTTGTATGAAGATAGCCTTTTTATATTTTATTTTATTTCCAATCTTAATTTATGTGAAGGTCAATTACGATTATGACGAAATTCAAATTAATGTCGGAATCGTGGTTTTGAAAATGATTCCAGTTTAATTTGTCAATGGACGTAAATGCCCCAAGTGGTCTTCTTGTCATCTGATATAAGATGAAACTAGTTTTAGTACGGACTTCTCTTTGTAATAATATATTTATAGGAAGAGTGTAAGAATACATTTTCTTCCGCTTCAACAAACTCTTCCGTTTTCTGCACATTTATCGCGTGTAATGAATTTTCGTTGGACTCTCATGAGACACATTACATCCAAAAGTGTTAGTGAAGAACAAAAAGATATCATCTTAATATCTAACAACAGTTTTACCCACAGAAAACATCCAGGACTTACCGGTGCCTTCAGGTGTCAGAAAGCCTGATTAAACATCGACCATGGCATGAAAACCATTTCTCTGGATGGATGCTGCCTCTAGATGTCCTTTCCTCTTGAAGCCTCCCTCCGGGAGAATAGAATTCATTTCCTTTGTATGGGGGATTAAGGTTAAGGGTAAGGAAGTATGGGTGGAGATGGGGGCCATCTCCACCCATACTGCCCACGCACCATATTAACCTCACCCATACCACCCACACTCAGCTGTTAATCGGAAGAGTTGAAACGTGAGCCGAATATATCGAAAATATTATTATTATTATTATTTGGTCTGCAGGCACCAAAGGAGCAAACTTGCTGTTTTTCGTCTGCAGTGATAATAGTGAAGTGGATTTATCTTCAGTATACCAAATGGGGTCACTTGAGAAGTGTCGAATTTCTCTCTCTCTCTCTCTCATCTCTCGTCTTTTCTCGTCTCTCTCTCTCTCTCTCTCTCTCTCTGAGAGAGAGAGAGAGAGAGAGAGAGAGAGAGAGAGAGAGAGAGAGAGATTTTCATTATCAATTCTTTCCACATACACATAGAACTGCGCTCTATTCCTGCGCCATCCGATCTAATCATGACAGGGATTAATCCCTTCATTAGCGACAATCCGTTCCCAGGTAGTTGCGGTTTCTAACAGTGAGTTACAACTGACCTTCGCTCTTTGGAAATCTTTTTTAAGGTGGACTTTATTTATTACTGTCTTTGAAGAGGAGCTGTTCGCTTTCACTTGAACTCATCTCGTTAATAAACTAATAAAAAATGCTCCGAAAATCGAGCATTTTGTACAACGTATAATGCTGTATTAGCCGCGGCCCGTGAACTTTCAGCCACGGCCCTATGGTGGACTGTTCTATAGCATAGCAAGAGGCACGATCATGGCTAACTGTAACTTTAAATAAGATAAAACCTACTTATGATAGAAGGCTGCAATTTGGAATGATTGATGATTTGGGGGTGGATGATCAACATTCCAGTTTGCAGCCCTCTAGCCTTAGTAGTTTTTCAGTTCTGAGGACGGACAGACAAATAGCCATCTCGATAGTCTTCTTTCACAGAAAACAAAAAGGAAGCACAAATGGCATAGTAATCACAGGCCAAAATTCCCAAAACCGAGAAACAATAATACACGAATTTTCCCTCTTGTCCTTCCTGCGCTCAATTTGGGCAGAAGGAATTTGGGGCAAAATTGGGTCAAAATCAAAGAAGCATATGAGACGCCTTCGCGGAATCTCGATCCCAGATCCGGTGAGGTTTACGATGATTCAGTATTAATTACGTTTTGTCGTTTACAAGGGACCGAGAAGAAAGATAAAGGCTCATTGATAAAAATAATAGTGTGGAAGTTGTAGGGACGTTTTATTTTATGTGTATGATTTTATAAGTATTTTA
>NC_061105.1:46610730-46693230 GCF_015104395.2 Macrobrachium nipponense | reverse complement strand
TATAATTATCCATAGGTGATAATTTCCTGAAATATAACAGATAGTTTCAAACGTACCTTGCTATATTGTGCACGGAGTTGAAATACGTCTAGAAGGGGAAGGGATGTAGTTGGGGTGAGGGAGGATTTGGAGGGGGGGGGGTGGGGGGGGGGGGGGGGGGGGGGGGGGGGGGGGTGGGGGGGGGTAGGTTAAAAGCATAGGCTGCCATCAGCAGTAATGTCATTGACATGTCCAATGAAAACAGACAGCCCGGGGATAACATTGCGTTCTCCAGCACTAGGGGGGCATAAGGAGTATTACCTATTGGCAGACGACGCGGAGAAGACAAAGTGGGTTATGCGACGTAGAGGAGAAAAGTGGGCTATTACAATGGCGATGATGGGGTAGTCACAGGATCATATTCGATCCTATTATCACTTTGTAAAGAAAACAAAAAATGTGTTGGGATTTTGTCAGATATTTTGGGGAAATTTCTCTCATGCCACGAATGTGTACTTCATGTTATTTTGGTGAGGAATAAACTTATTTTTATTAATTTCTTTACAAAAATTTACGTAATTCCCCCGAAACCTATTTACATGAACCACGATCACTTTGATCATACTGTTTTTTTGCGAGAAATTGTTTGGTTTTTCATTCCTTTGCAAAATTTTACACAATTTCCCGCAGAACCCATTGTATAGCTTTGTGCTACATCCTTTTAACACCTTGTCTGGCATCGGTTGTAAAAGATTTTTAATTATTTTTTTTCCTCGGCGTCAGATATGTAGGCCCTAGTTTGAAAACTCCTTGAAAACTTCTGAGGAGATCGGCTCTTGAGATACTCTTGCTTTTGGAATATATAATACTAAAGTAGAGAGTCTCTAATATCTTTAAAACCCCAACTAATTATCCTTTTCTAAAAGATATTTCGAGCTATTTGTTAATTTGTGCCGTAAATGATTTCCTACGAAACTATTCTAGGTTGTTGTCAAATGTCCATTCATATTCATGTTCCATTAACAATTATAAACCAACATCCGTGCAGACAGAATGTGATTGTTTTGTCACTGACTTCAACATTTCTTAATTGTACGATATCTGTTATTATCTTATTTTATCATCATTCTCTGTTTCTGCTGTTTAGCTTCCTTTTCCGTTTTTATAGTTTCATTTCCGTGATATGTTCGCATTTAAATCTGCACTTCGTCAAAATTTTAATCATTCATTTCTCAAAAATCAGAGACGTGGCCAATTCATGTTTCGTTCGGGAAATGAAAACAGTAGTACTAAGTTTCCCTGTCGATGCTCATTGCCATCATTATCTTCCAATGACGTCAAATCGAAGCGGACAATGCAGAGGTATATTTGGCTCAAGGCGACAGACAGACACTACAGGAACTTCGACCTTTGAGACTGTCGACCTTTGAGACTGACTGTCGAGGGCAGGTGTGATTTGTGTAGACCTCCATAAGGTAGTTTCATACCAAATGTCTGTGCAATGTTTGATCATTTTTCCTGACCAAAATTCCAGTAGAGGAGAAATGCCTTGTTCTTCATCACTGGATAACATCGGCTCTTTAGCATAAATACGTCGCTCGTGTTAATGACGGGTAATTAAGTATCTGAAATTCTAAACAGCATCTATGGAAAAATGATCAGATAACAATTACAGCCTGATCGATCGATCCAACATGAAAACAAAGTGATGCAATGAAGTAATCAAGTCTTTCACAGCTGATTAATGATTGTGAGAAGAAACATGCGCGGTCGCTCTGGGGAGGAAATTGGATTTCATATTTTAATTACTGTGGCACAAAGGTTACGTAATCTTGGATTCAGAGTTCAAAAGAGGACCTACAGTGAAGGTAGTGAATGTTCAGCTCTCTCTCTCTCTCTCTCTCTCTCTCTCTCTCTCTCGCTTCTTTGTAGATTTCTTGTGCTCTATAAGAGTGAAAATAGAATAGAGAACAGCTACTTCATTCAGAGACATCATTATAAACAGAGTTGGCATCACCATAGCAATAATTTCCTTCACATTTTACATCATCGTCATAAAGATGTTGCGGTTTTAATAGCAAATCCAATCCAAATGACAAGCGAGAACACAAATAATGAAAGCTATTCAAGAATAATTTGTAGATTACAGTCGCTCATATTTTACCAAATTACATATATTGATATAATAATCATATTTATGTCATCATCTGCATAATTTTAATGCTTACCATTTTACCGTTTTATGCTTATGGACTGGAAGTAATTGACATTTCACCTGTTAACATTTATGAAAGAGTTACCTACATTGGAGAGAGAGAGAGAGAGAGAGAGAGAGAGAGAGAGAGAGAGAGAGAGAGAGAGAGAGAGAGAGGCGGGATGGGAGTATGGATGTCGCTTAATGGTCAGGTAATGAGGCATATATGAATGATATGGAGTAGAGAGGGACAATAGGCTAAGTAATGGCTAAAAGTATTGCCAAAAATGAACTGTAATAAAATGAGAAAATGACATATACTATATAATATGGTAATGAGATGTTTAGATACTTAGAAGATGCAGTATTGAAGGGCAGATTGATGATGTAAGATCATTTGAAAATCTTCCTGAAAATGAAGTTTGCTTCATCCAGCTTATTATCACATGTTCACTTTTGATGCATCCTGGAGACAGGGGGATAAAGACCTTTTTATTTTACTTCCGATTCCACCATTTTATCCTAATAAATGAGCTATTATGAGAATCTCTTTGTTGTTGTCTATTTACTTTTGAAGCGAACTGACGCCTTAATTAATTAAATGGTGCTCATTTGGTGTGACACAAAGAAACCGAATGTTTTCAGTCCGTTTAATACCTAAGCAGAACAATTCCAGTTTCGGCGTAGTGAATGTAACTGGTATTTGGCAGGTCATTTACCCATTGGATCAGGGTGAAATGAAGAGAAATGGCGTCCTTTGCAAGTTGCGCTGTTGGGAATGAGCGGAAATGACGTGGAATGAAAATAAATTACATATATCTTGGCTGGTAAGAATGGAAGAAGTAATAGTGCTTGGAATCGAGTTAGATGAGACAATTCGTCAAGGAATTCTCGAACCACTTTTTTGTGTCGTTGATAGTCAAAATGATAACAGTACAGATGGTGTTATAAACCTGCTGTTGTCCCAAACATAAAACACCAAAATTATATTCTGTCCATTTGGAGGAGTGTCACTTATCCATCCTTTAGTTGTACGTCTTGTTTATACCGTTCCTATCTTACTCCTTTATTTGTACGTCTTGTTTATACCGTTCCTATCCTACTCCTTTATTTGTACGTCGTGTTTATACCGTTCCTATCCTACTCTTTGATTTGTACGTCTTGTTTATACCGTTCCTATCCTACTCCTTGTCGCCAAAACATAGTGAGCAGATGTACATCAGATTTTTTCCACATATGAACATAAATTGCCTCCTTTAAAAAAAAAAGTTTTGCCATTAAAGATGAATCGCGTCCTGATTTTTACAAGCTAGGTAAGCACGAAGGTGCCTCTGCCTTCCTTCCAGTGCAATGAAGTATTTCCGTCTTCCAAGATTATTTTCCTCTTTGTGAGATATACTAAAGATATACTGATTGGTACGAAGAGCAAATTCTAGAGGTCGAAATTGAACTGTAGGAGTTATAATTGTAAATTCCAGAACTGATAATTTTCGAGGAAATTTTCGAGCGAGCGAAGCGTCTGTGAGCTTTGGGGAATTGTAGGTATTAAGACATAAATAACTCCAGCCCTTCAACCTATGGTTTTGGTCTCAATTTGGCTCATATACTGACAACTTCATTTACATTCGACTTTTTTAAAGGACTTTTCTTGGTTTAGTTTGATTAGTCCTTTCTTGGAAAGACGAGTTTCATCTACATTTAGATCCTCTCGTAGGAATAACTCAATACTTGGTATTTGAATCCAGGTATTGGGGTTCAGGTTTTATCAAGAGTTTATTGAAAACTCTAGTCATATTTAGGACTTATAAATCCTTGGCTCTTGTACGTTATATATTCTTGTGGACTGTTTCAAAGGCTTTTCTGTACAGGTACGTGAAAGACGGGAGTAATTATGTTAGCAAGTATACAGTCTTCCAATTATTATCTCTCTCTCTCTCTCTCTCTCTCTCTCTCTCTCTCTCTCTCTCTCTCTCTCTCTCTCTCTCTCTCTCTTAGGGTTCTCAACGCGTGAATTGAAATTGATTATATCTCTACCGTACTCTAATCAAAACCGGAAGCTGTTCCATCAGTACTGATTAGAAACTGATTCGATCTTAATGATCAGTAAATGAAGTCGGCGATTATCTCGAGCTTTCGCACGAGTGTGGATGCTCAATTCTTTGCAAGCAAAGTACATAGGTTTGCCAATTTGCTTTCAACAGCTTCCGTATGGGAAAGCTGCCGTGCGTGGTAATTGAACGTCATTGTCAGTCCCATAATATTTTCTAGCAAGGAAGCCAGATATTGCATTTCTGTGGAAGGGAAAAATTTCTAGAATGAAGCAACAGAGAGGACACGCAAGGCAATAAAAATCCAATATTATTGTGAGCTAAGCTACCTCCATGGGTCTCGTCTTAATGACTGAGCAGGAATACTTTATTTCTTAGACTTTTTTTGTACATGTCGATTGTATTTAGTACTGGCAAGCCATTTAGCAGTAAGCAGATATTGTTTTAACTGATCTCTATCTATTCGGTATAGAGATGTATAAGTACACATACGTACATAGTACATATACTGAAGCTTACAGTTTCGGCTGTATCATAAACGTTCTTTCCTTTCGTGACACAAATCTGTATAACATCGTCTTTGGAGTGTGAAATCCTTTGCTGTCCTTTCTCCTGTTCCCCTGCACCGAATCCTTCCTTTCAGACGTCTGTTAACGCCTTTGGAACCATCCATTCACACTTTTTACTTCCACTTGCAATATCAATCATCCTTCAGTACTTTTTTTCTCTCGTCCACACTTCCCTCCCAACCTTTCTTTTTTTTTTTCTTCCTCCCATTCCAAAATGTTCCGTTCTTTGGTATAATTTTTCACAAAAATAGTCGGATTTTCTCGGCGCTTCTCCTGGCTGGGCAGTATGCGATAGGAAAGATTGATATATGGATTAAACAACAGATTTTTTATGAGTTGATAGATATTCAGGAGGAAATCTGGAAAATTTTGTATTTGGTTATGAATATGATTTGTTGCTGTATTTTTATCACTATTTGGGTCAAATATATAGATTCAGGGCAGATAAAAAGATCCCAAGTACAGTTCGTGCGTCATTCCTTTAATCACGTAATATTGAAAAGATTAATGGTGGATGAGTTTTAATGATCTGCCTAATTTTCTCATTAAAATACCATCATTGAAGACTGACCCGGATCTACAGTAAATTGAACACGCTACATTTTAAACCCTTTAATAAACTAATAACAGAAAAGTATATTTATTAAATTAATTCGGCTAAATTATATTAATTGATTCAACACAATAAAGATATATTCCTCCCTTCTTACAACGGCAATTTTTGTCGTTCTTTGTGAATAAATTATAAACTCTGAAAAATCTATATTTCATTCAATTTTCAAATCTTGAGAATTGAAAAGAAACTTTGAAAACTTGCAGCAATTTCAGTAATTTTTCCTTCTGAATAAATCATAAAAATTGCATGTTTATATATTATTTGAGCCATAACTCTAGTAGTTAATAACCGCTAAGGAATATCTTGGAAAGCTTCGATTTAAAGATAATTACATTAGTAATGAGTATCTCGAAAATTTATAGACGTGTAAATATTCTTAATTTTTCGTTCGGAATTAAACTTATCTATAAGTTCCCCCTTTAATAGTGGAGTGTCACCCCACCCCCTTTCAACTTGAGAGAGCCTCATTATGAGATAATTACTGCCACTTAAATACTCTCTCCTGAATAGGGTCCTCCCCCCAAAAGCCCTGTTGACCATACCACAAAGGGGTTCATTTATTACCAACGAAGTGAAGGATGCAGTGTGGAATATGCTCCCTTTTCATGACTTGAGAGTTTTGGGTATTCAAATGAGACTCTTCATTGGTGTCTGAAGTTGGTTTTAATGATACGTTCATACACTGTGTTTTCTGATGAGGGTCTACTCAGTCTTTTGCCATAATTGTTCTGATTAAGTTTCATGGTTGTGTTTCGGCTTCGAAAAATGGACACAAAAGAGCTGTTCAGGTAGACAGAGAATAACGGAAACAAAGTTGAAATTTCCTGCTGTTTCTGTTGCGCCTCAGAGTAAGAAAAGTCATTTATTAACAGTTAACGGGAAAAATGGGTTTGTTTTTGATAGAGATAAATTTAGACCTGTCATTTAGGGAAAACTGTATCAAATTCAATTTGTTTTCTAGTTAAGCTATATTCTCCTCGTTCATAGTACGTGGAAAGGCCCTCAGTGGCGTGGTCGGTATGGTGTTGGCGTGCCACCTCATTGGCCGCGAGTTCGATTCTCGGGCATTCCATTAAGGTGTGAGATATGTGTATGACTGGTGATAGAAGTTCACTCGTGGTTCGGAAGTCACGTAAAGCCCTTGGTCCCGTTGCTGAATAACCACTGGTTCCTTGTAACGTAAAAACACCATACAAACAAACAAACAAACAAACGTGGAGATGATTCCGGGTGGGTAACCTTACTCATATGTTTCCGTTTGATAGCTGCTGCTTCTTCGTTATCCCGAATTCTACGGATATCGGTAACCAGATTTACTTCTCATTACAGAGCGAGAAGGTTTCGTTGGAGGCTAAATGCAATTCTAAATGAATGACATAATACAGTCAACGGAAGGTTAACTCTGGCATCTCTTGGAGAAGGAGTAAGTGGGTCTTGGGCCATCTTGAGTGAGTCGTGTATTCTTAGATCTGCATTATCTTACCGTCATTAAAATGCTAAGATATGGATTGCAATTAAAACAAGAAAGTTTCAGTAGAACAAACTAAACATAGCTATCTTATAAGTTAGGTTCAATAATCTTTCGTGTTACTGATTTCTATTATGTTTCAGATGAAAGATCATGAGTTAGTTATGAACTAGAAGTCATGGAACGTACTACTTGTCTGTTTATGTTTACAATTGTTTTTATTATCTTGCTTATAACACGTGGGGGATAGATAAGTACTGTGAATGTACTAATTCTTGTAAAAAAAATGTCAAATATTTGCCTACATACAAAGCGATACCAACAAATCAATGGTTAAGTTTTTCGCTTAACTAATGCACGAAGGCTCTTAGAATTCATGTTTATTCGATGGATGTCTCGTTTTCTTCATCACTCATCAAATTCTATCACGGTTATTTATCTATTTCCGAAATGGCTGACGTCACCTACCGCTTTCGACTCTGTTTATGGAAATGACGATGATCCAGTTCACCTGACGTCTTAACTTGAAGGATAACCCTTGACAATCCAGATTGCTTGACGCTCTTACCTTAATTAAAGGACACCGCTCGAACTGAGGAGTGCTTGAGGCTGATCACCTATTCCTCAGCAATAAACCAGGACAGCTGGTTCCTGTTGCTCCAGATCCGAGAGGGATGGATATCTAGAACAGCTCTTGGTTCTGCTGTCATCGGAGCTGGAAATAAACTTAATGGGACGAGATTATTTGTATCTGTGTGTGTGTGTGTGTTGTGTGTGTAGAAATATGGAAATGCTTTCTTTACAAATTAATAAACTCGCAGGCTATAGTAAACGGATTTTTGGGTGCAAAATGTGATTTTTCATTTACGACGGTTCAAATCATGACAAATAACTAAGTTTTTATTATTTATTCATACGAATTGTTCCTTTCTTTCCCATGACCATATATAATGTTCTAAGAGGTCCACAATAATAAAAAAAAAATTGTTGCGAGTTCGTGTCTAATTTAAAATCCCTTTACAAAGCTTTCGAACCCTTCCCTGGATTCATCATCAATGATTTTTGGACTGAAGATGAACCCAGGGAAGAGTTCGAAAGCTTTGTAAAGGGTTCATAAATTATATACGAACTCGCAACATTTTCTTTTTATTATTGTGGACCTCTTAGAACAATGTCATAATTATTATCCCGATCATACCAGCCAGATTTTGCACTCTTTTGTAACACTCGAACAAACTCAGTCTAATGAGGCGACCGAACCATATCAAGTTACGAACCATATCTGGCATCGAATCTGGGCGCTCCTCTTTTAAATTAAAGGGAATTAAAGCCATACATAGAGCCATTCACAATGCTTAATGAGGAGAGAGAGCGAGAGAGAGAGAGAGAGAGAGAGAGAGAGGGAGGCGGGGGTGGGGGGGGGGGGGGGTTTCAGCAGCAACAGTACGAAAAAAACAAGAAAAGGCAAATGTCTGGGGGCAAACATGAGTCAAGAAGAAACGCAAACGTGGAGACGGTGTTTCCAGCGAACATTTCCGACGTCGTTATGACCACCGCCTTGATATTGTACCACTACCTATATATAACAGAATGCCATTTATTTAGCTATGAACATGCATTTTATATTCATATGTTTTACTCTTGTATAATTGTCACGTCTGGTCTATTTGCACGTATCACCCTATCTGTTCTGATACCATAGTCGCAGAGGATCTTTGCCCGATCGTTTTCCATCACTCCTTCAGGTAGGCGCTCGTACCACTTATTAATGCAAGGTAGCTGGTGTTTCTTCTTCTTATTATTATTACTACTGAATACGAACATTGCATCAGTACCATTGATTTTCTGTGCAATCTTTTCTATCTAAGATTCGGGAAAACGTATTATTTGCCAAACAGAAAGAATTCTTTACTGTATATTATTATTATTATTATTATTATTATTATTATATTATTATTATTATTATATTATTATTATTATTATTTTTTATTATTATTATTAATATTATTATTATTTATTCTGGTGTTTAATTACTAGTTACAGGAATAAAATTTAATGAAATATAAGAGGTAATATCAAAGTACAATCGTCCGGATGGTTGTCAGAGAAATTGTACTTTGCTGGGTCTTTGTACCGAATTCTGAGATGAATAGGGAGGGGGTGGGAGGGAAGTGGAAGGAATGGGAACGGAGGGAACACGGCTCGTATCAGCAGTAATTTGAGCGTCTTGTCCAATGAAAACAAATGTCTTTAACTGTATCGTGTATTCTCGAGTGCAGCGCAATTAGGAGAATTGCTTAGGTGCAGACGACTTGTAGGAGAAGTGAGTTGTCACAGTTCTGTGAAACAAATAACGTCAGGTGGAATTTTGTCAAATTTTTTAAGGAGAATAATGGGTTTGTCATTGTATTTACTTCTATTTTTACATTTAAAAAATGTAACAAAAATATACTAACATTTTTAAGCTTGTGGCTCTTAGCAACTTTTTCTCTCAAAGGCTGTTTGACCTTTAGAATAGCCGTCCATCTCTTGTAGAAGTCAGTTTTAACTCCTTAATAAATATATTATCAGATGGAAGAAGTTTCAGGAGTTTCCTAATTACAAATATTTTGAAACTTCCATAGAAAGCAATTAGGATTTATTTTTCCCATGGAATATTTCTCATTGTACACGGGGAGAGAGAGAGAGAGAGAGAGAGAGGAGAGAGAGGAGAGAGAGAGAGAGAGAGAGAGAAAAGCGTATCCTAACTGAGGATCCTTTAACAAAAGGAATCAATCACACAACTTGTGTATTCCAAGATCCATTTAATCTGAATTGATTCCTTATAATCTTCTGCAGTGTTGCCCAATCACGTTTGATATCTTCGTTCTCTGTTTCAGCTGTTAAGCTTTATTTTGTTTTTGTTTTGTTTTTAGCGTTACATTTTCGTCGAATAATTCTGTTTCTAATTCTTTTTCAGTTTTGCTTTCTTTTTTTCTTTGGTACTTAAACATCCACAGGATCAACTGGTGACTCAGTTATAAAGATAATTTATTGCAGGTGATGAGAAACACCTGCAATAAATGCATCATTATCACGCAAATGTTGACATCAGCGGAACCAAATGAAGGAGGTGAAGCGCTTCTGCAACGGATCCATAAACTCCGAGAACACAACATTACACTTCTGATTGGGAATCTTGGATTCAAATTGTAAAAAATATCTGTAATGGCAGAATTAAATGTTCAGCTCTCTCTCTCTCTCTCTCTCTCTCTCTCTCTCTCTCTCTCTCCCTCTCTCTCTCATATGTTGAATCTCGTCGCTTCTTGTAAAGAATTTCAGTGACAGTCATGATAATATATCTGAAAAAAAGTACGAATGCCAACCCACTAATGGTTCTGTCAATCAAATATTCGCGTGCAATAGTACAGTTAAAAAGTGATGAATGATTATGTAAGAAAACTTAATTGGGGAAAACTGTTTAAATCGGTACAGATACACACGCACATGTACATTATACGCATATATATGTGCACACACTAAAGTACATATGTATGTAGGCACTATCCATTTCCAAACATCAGCCAAGCCTGAGAACGTGCATTCAGTTGCACGAATAAAAATATTTTTGAAACATTAAGCACTTCTGGACTGCGATGCTGAAATCCCTCCCCTTGTAACCTGACTCTCAAACTCTCCAATGAGCTTCTCAGTCTTATTCAGTATTTTTAGTAATGCAGGTTTCAAATTCCTTTCCTGTCGAAGTTTAAACTTCCACCTGAAAGGATTTTCTTCCTAATACGTTTTTAAGGATGCCCGATTTCACTTTGGCAAGCGCTCTTGGGGAGAGAGAGAGAGAGAGAGAGAGAGAGAGAGAGAGAGAGAGAGAGAGAGAGAGATTTTATAATGAACTGAACATATTGTTTTAATAATTGGGCTCTCATGTCGTTGTAATGGAGATAAAGCTCATCCTTTGCACTTATTTGAAGTGGATGGAATTGAAGACTTAAAGATAAATGGTATTTCTGAACTTGCTGAATGGGACGAATAATGAAGGCACAATAAAAAATTGAAAGAATCAGGTAATAAAGAAGACGCTGAATCTTGTAAAATATAAATTCTTTCGCTAAATTCTATTAAAGTGTCTTTTGAACGTAAAAAGTAATTTTATTTTGAACCAGGAACGAGTTAGCTCAAAAACTGAAAATAAGCAGGTGAATGTCTCTTAACAGAAAGAAGCTTTCCAATGTAAACCACCAATATAATGTAATTTTTTTTTCAAATTGTGGCCTTACGATTATTTTCCTGTTTTATAATTTGCGAACAATAGCTGCATCCCAGAATGTAATAACACTGAAGGAAAACTTTTCAGAGATAAGAATATATATATTTATATATATTATATATATATACATATATGTATGTATAGTATATATATCTATATAATATATATATATATATATATATATATAGATATATATATATATATATCTGATAATGAAGTTAAGCTATTAGAGGTAGAGCAGCACTCAGAAAAAGGAAGGGAGACATCATTATATAAAAAAAAAGATAAAAGCGTAAAAAGAAATGTAATATCCGAGAGTTGTATCCACCACCAAATGTGGGTGAATAGGCGTGATCAGAAGAGCAAAGCATAAACGTCAGAAATAACGGTCGAAGAAGACCACTTCAAACAATCCGTGTTCTCCGTAATCAGACGTAAGATCAAGATCGCCTATTCAAACGAAATGGACACTTGGATCCTTTAAAACAAAGAGTCGCCGTTTCGTCCCTTGTGAAATATATTATATTCCTAGGAACGATTCCCAGTCATCTAAAGTTTCCCTTCCCCTCAACAGATGCATTTAAGCCTTTCAGATCTGGCCATTAGAGACATTAAACTGATGGTTCTTTGCAATGATTTGGAATTAAAGCGAAATCTAAATGCTATTTCATTGCAGTGAATGTAATTGTACTGAAATACCTTATGCGTTTTTTTTCGAATCAGAAAAGCTCAGTACACATTTATTCCTCTGTTTCGGAAAACATAAACAGAAATTTAATGTACGTTTCGTTTAAAATAAGATATTCAGGGACGTTATCTCTTAGTTATATAAGGATATTCTTAGTATATAAGGAATTGTCCTTGAGTTTCTAGGAGGTATTATGTGATTAATACATGTAGCTATTAAAAAGAAAAAAGGAAATTTTATATGACATGCAAATATTTATTTATAATTATGATTGTAGATATAAAACCTTGGATATTTTATTTTAATATCTGTTTTATATCAATGGTTTTGAAATCACTCACCTCTTAGGAAAGTGAAAATAGAAAAACACCAAGATCTCTTATCGGGTTGAACATTTTTGAAAGGACAAAGTTCAACCCAGAGTGACGCAGATGAATGCATTAACCCCTGATATCAATTACTTCGAATTCTCCTGTGAAACCAAACCAAAACTACCTTTGTAGGACTAAAAAAGATAAATATTTCTAATGTTTTTTTTTGGGGGGGGAGGGGCTGGGTGGGCAAAAACTGGCCAAATATTCACTAGGCAAATAAGTAAGATATGAAAAACAAGTTTTATTGACACAAACTGAGCAAATCCTTCATTATATTTAACAAAAATAATTTTGTTTATTAAAGCTTCAGAGCATCACTCTCAATTATGCAGAAAAGTATGCATACATTTGCAGATGTGTAAATATACAAACAAAAAAAACCAATAACAAACAGAGTTCTGACGCAAATTTTTACACTTGTTCCCAGGTATATTTTCCTGTGCACGAAGTGGTGTCATGTTTGATAATCCCAATGAGGGCCTTGTCAAACTTCATTTTTTTTTCGACAAAGTATGGAGAAAATTTAAGAAAGCTTCTGTGCTTTCTTAAATTCTGTCCTGTGGAAAGATACACTGATAGTAGAATCTCTGAGACTTGTTAATTATAGTTTTATATTCGTGGGTTTACCTTTGGTTCCTGTGTTTTGTTTTCAAAAGAGGAATAACCAAAAGTAAAATAAAATATTATTGGCTAACTTCTCTTGTAAGTTAAAAACTGCTTTTTAACAGAGAGAGAGAGAGAGAGAGGAGAGAGAGAGAGAGAGAGAGAGAGAGAGAGTTAAGGAAGTCCCACACGTTACAGGGTATAAAAGGAAAACCTGGGGAGGAATTTCTTAAGTAATATTCACATGCAGATTTTAATCATATGCATAAACAAGACGTTCTTTTCGAAACATGTAATGTAGAAATTCATGTAATTTTTTTGCGAATTGTATTTTAGTTTTATGCTTAATTTCCGTTATGCCTGGAGGTCAAGGTCATCGGTTATGGATAACAAGTAACAAATAATTCTGGCGAATAATACTGGCGAACAGAGAGGACTGCAGAAGGAAACGATGTTTTGAGAGAGAGAGAGAGAGAGAGAGAGAGAGAGAGAGAGAGAGAGAGAGAGAGAGAGAGAGAGAGAACTCTTCAATTGATAAATCCACGATTAGAATAAAAGAAATTTAATTATTGCATTGCTTAGAAATATCAACATGTGATTGATGTCGACAAATGGGACACTTCCATTCAAATGTGAATGCTAATCTTTATTAATGGAAAATTCCTTTCCAGAAAGCTCTGCAGCCTTTAAAGGCGGCACATTCCCTTTGCAGAAGCTGAAATTCGGAGACTTCAAACTGTAAAAATATTGATGTGAGACGTCTTCGCGAGAAATATAGCAGAAACTCACTCTGCTTGATACAAATTATGGCGTGATGGACCTCAATTGTTATTTACCTCTCTCTCTCTCTCTCTCTCTCTCTCTCTCTCTCTCTCTCTCTCTCTCTCTCTCTTCTTGTTGTTGTTGAAACTTTTACATTTTTCCTGGTGACATTCCTAAAACGTTCGTAAAAGTGATGAAATTATATGAGTAATATTTTCCTGAGTTGGTTTACATAACTTTGATTACGTTTTGGTCGCGTTCATGTGAGTGAACTCAACCCTCCTTCTAACGATACCAAGAGACGCAATTTTTTTTTATTTCCTCTTCTCCCCTGACATGCATGAAAATGATGGTCCGTTTTCTAACCATAGCGACGATCGAAGGGGTCGGTTCCCCATCTGAAATGTTTTTGGAACATTAGTGTCATGCAGAGGTTTTTCAATCCGACGCTGAGGGACTGAAAGGCTTCGCTCAGGTCATTGCGAAGCCGAGTCGTTCTGGAGGTTCGTCCTTGCTACCACTTTCTCTTTATTCTTTCTTCTCCTCGTTTCTTCTTTATTCTACTTTCCTCTCCTCCCTCTGTGGAAGAGGAAGCGGAGGGGATGAAGGAGAAGAGATGAAAGTTAGAAATTCCTCTCCAATGTTGCATGCAGTTCCTGTCTCCCCCTCCCCTTCCCGCCACTCGTTGTGGGGTGTCTGTCAGGTGGTAACCACCCTCTAAAATGTTTGTCATTACCACTGCAGTACTCTAGGATGTGCAGTGCTATTGTAGTACAAATTTTACTTGGTATCTCTGATGTTGGATGGAGATCCTGTCTCCCCCTCCCCTTCCTCCTCCCCCCACTCGTTGTGGGGTGTCTGTCAGGGGGTAACTACCCACTAAAATCTCTGTCATTACCACCGCAGTACTCTAGGATGGGCAGTACTATTGTCGTACAAATTTTACTTGGTATCTCCATGTTGGATGCAGATCCTGTCTCCCCCCCCTCCTCCCCCCACTCGTTGTGGGGCGTCTGTCAGGGGGTAACCACCCGCTAAAATGTCTGTCATTACCACCACAGTATTGTAAGATGTGCAGTGCTGTTGTAGTGCAAATTTTACTCGGTATCTCCTAAGTTTGGGAATCTAGATCCATAAACCCCCCTTTTCAGTGCGTCTGTCAGGGGACCCACCCTCCAAAATGTCTGTCACTGGTCATTCTATAATCAGAAGAGTCTGCAGATATATTATATATTAGTTTCATCTGGTATCTCATATGTTGGATCTAGACCCAAAATCTAACAAGCAATTAGTGGTGCTTGTTAAGTAAGCCACCCATATATTTTCGGCAGACGGTCAGTTTCACAGTTTACAAGTTGATCCTAAATACCGGTAGGGGTTACAGTCGGTATCTCGTTCGTTGTATCTCAATGGTCCTGGCTGCTGCTCTATTTGTATCTTCTTCTATCAGCTACTTTTCTATGAAATGAGAAGAAGGGGAAACAGCCTTTCCTCACTACGTCATTCTTCCCACCCTTTCCTCATGAGAGCAGGAGGAAAGTCACATGACATTCTTTTCTTCTCCTTATCTATGGGCGAGGTCGAATATGAAAGAGTATAAGTATTTCTTTAATATTTGTTGGTCATTTTTTTTATTCTTTACATGAAGAGAAAAAAGTTTAACACTCAAAGTATATCTTTAATTATTTATCTATTAGAAATAATTTCATGGTGAAGTATAAACTGCCAGTGCATTGTGAGAACATCATTCTGTCTTCCTCTCTCGAAGGAACTGTGATACACTAGATATAAAGAAGTACTTTCATATTTCTTTCTTTTAACTGATTTGCTACAGTTTTCCTTGCTTGCTTCTCACGGCTCTAAAATATTTTTCTCCTTCCACCTTTCTTCTCCGCTCTTCCTTCTCCTTCTCTCCTCATCTCACCGTCCTCCTAAAATGGAGGAAAAACTGGGAGACGACAGAGATAATCATCAGAAGCTAGAATCCCCCAAGGATTCGTCCAGTTTCCATTGTGGTCGGATACTTCTCTTCTGTTGGATGTTTCTTGGATAGACTCATCCTGGAGGAAAGGGACCAAGACCCACCATTCTCTCTCTCTCTCTCTCTCTCTCTCTCTCTCTCTCTCTCTCTCTGATTTGATATGACACTGAAGGATAATGGGATAATGGTAACTGCTTTCCTTGTATCTTATCTATAATCAGATATCTTTGTTTCCCTATTTGAAGACTCACCTTACTTTGGAATGTTATTGAAGATGCCATGATTTTTGGGAGTTATAAATAGTTTTTCTTGGGGTATTATAAGTTCAGTTGGGCATTCCCAATTCCCTTTGGAAGTGGAGACAATATCTGCAGTTCCTATGTCACGCTTTGACAAAGTATGTTTATAAATAATTTATTAAAATTATATATATATATATATATATATATATAGTATATATATATATATATATATATATATATATATATATATATATATATATATATATATACTTTTAGGGCACAATTTTTCACGGATACAGCATTCATTGAATAGAATGGCTTTTTCACTGTTAACCAGCTTTTTTTAAATTGATTCATATTTTCTAATTATTTTCTTCACTTCATTGTTCAGGTTACTAATGGACACAGTATTTTTACAAAAACGCGACAGCTGTTTCGTCAACCTATATGTATTGACGTTATCAAGCGTACGATACAAATATGTTGTTTGTTGTTTTGGATTAAGCTGGCTTTATGCCAGCACAGGCTCTTGCTCACAGAGCAGCCCGTAGTTTATACAAATATGAGCCTACATGCATTTTGTGACGTCATGAGGACGGAAAGGTAGTACAATTGCCAGATACCTAGTTTTAAATATTTACAAAAGACCATAGTGAAACATAAAATAAGACAAATAAATAAATATGTTAACAACAGAAATTATATCAAAAGTTGAAAGTAAGTTATTATATACACATTATACATAAATATATATTAATTACATATATGTTTAATTCACTGAATGTTAGTGTGCGCTCCTGTCCGCGTGTGGTGGTCTTGTTCCACGCGGTTGAAGGGCTGCCTCCTACACGAGGGCAAGGATCGGTCTGCCTCGCGTTGCATGGCGATGCTGACTGCTTCTGATATCAATAAACGATTGTAGTTGCCTTCCTTGTGTATTATTTTGGTGGTTGTGAGAAGTTCTTGTAACGATGGTTTTTTATTGTGGGTATCCACAAAGTGCTGGTGAATGGCGCCTTGGTTTCTGTGGGCCTGCATGCGACGTTTGAGTGTAGTGGTTGTGTGTCCGATATTGCATTTTTGGGGGGATTGACATTGCTCGTCAGCACAGACAAACTTGTATACTATTATAGATTCAACCTCTTTCTCTGTCGATGGAGCCGTACTATTTTTCATTACCAGTGAGGCCGTAAGGTTTGGCTTGCAGTAAATTCTTGCTGTTATTTTGTTATATGGTGCTAGGGGGGAGGTTCCTCTTCGCAGTATACCAAGGATGGCTTTCCTTTCATCTTCGTGGTGTTTGTTGTATGATATCTGATGGTATATCACTATTTCTTTGTCTTTGTCTTGTGTGTTGTCCCTCGGGGTCGGGTTATGGAAAGCCTCTAATCTCTTTTTGACAACTTGCTGGATCATGTCATCTGGGTAGCCGTTATTTGTGAACAGCTGTTGAACTCTGTTGATTTCTTCGTTAGTCGCTTTCCACGTCGAGCAGTGTGTTATGGCGCGTTTAAACTCACTTTAGAGAGAATATCATTTCCTGTCTTCCGTTTAATAAATCATCAATTTTGTTTCATATTCCTCACACGACGCCTTCTCCGGTCGCCATTCTCTAAAATGTTCTCTCGCAGTATTTGCAGAATTACGGATTATGATGAGAAATTCTGGATGGGAATCAATAATATAAGGAACTTCTTGTCGAACAATCATCGCGTCGCGCGTTATGACAAAAAAGATAAGAACTTGGCTGATCAGATTAAATTAGTTTCCAGAACAGATCTTCTTGGGATCTTACTGCAATTTTATTCTTCAACTATAAACTTCGAATAATTATTGTTTCGAGTATCAGATGTCAATTGCATCACACGCGGCTTCATTTGAGGATTCACGGGAATTACGGGATATTCCAAACAAGGCGATATCGTGTTCCCCGTCTAATGTAATGCAATGTCTGATTCAGACTTATAATTAATCTTGGTCGACTCAGCATCTCCTCTCGAATTCAGGCAGCAGAGTTTTGAAATTGATCAAGATTCTATTCTGCTGATTTAGTGAATTCTTTTTCGAGATGTAATATATGGGTGAGACATTTCTGTTTCGTATTTGATTGAAATATCAGGTTTATTGGTTTAAAGGCTCTCTCAGACATCCGATGTATAATTATTATTCATGAAATATCTTGGTGTGTGTTTCTTGGTATGTTCTTGTGTGCGTATTTATTTGTTTACCTGTTTACAGTTAATTAGATCGTTAAAGATTTTTGGAAGCATTTACTCAATTAGAATACTGGACTAAACAATAATTCCGGAGAATTACCTCAAACAGAAAGACCGTCCTGGAGGCGAATCTGTTCAACAGCATCTTGAGACTTGAGTGAAATTTGACTGAACATAATATTCCGAAAATATTTTACCACCAAAGTTCGGTATAAAACAAGACAAAGGAGAGAGCGAAGTAGTTTTGGCCAGGTGGGTTATTTAAAGGAATGTTCTTGAAGTTAAATATATTATATGCCACGATATATATATAAAAAATATTTTTTCCTTAGTGATAATCCTTAGTATAAAGATGGACAAGGACTTTTTATACTTTTTATTTTTGTCTCAGAGAGAGAGAGAGAGAGAGAGAGAGAGAGAGAGAATTCTCACCTCATCCCATAGTCAAATGAACTTTCCAATCCCACAATGCAATTCAGGGTCAGAACCGAAAGGGAAACTGTCGGATTCTCATGTTTATTCAGACCTGACCTCATTCTCTTAATGCTGACTCTTCCTTCCTGGGCTGGATTCGGTGTTTCATTGATCATCTTTTATTCGGAATATTCGTTGATAGTGTTGAGTCTATATTCCACATATATCTGGGAATTCTTCTTCTTCTTCTTCTTCTTCTTCTTCTTCTTCTTCTTCTTCTTCTTCTTCTTGTTCTGAGTAAAAAAAGACTTTCTAACACCTGAACGGTGTTCGTCATCAATATATGCAATTGTGGATTTTTTAACAATTTGTTTTCACAAGACTGTGAACCTTTCTTAGTAAGTAATAATAAAATAAATAATAATAATATAATAATAATAATAATAATAATAAGATAATAATAATAATAATAATAATAATAATAATAATCTAATAATATAAAGTAGTAGTAGTAGTAAGTAATAATAATAATAATTATTAGTGGAAAAATCCGTTAGATTTCAGCTCCAGAAGATAAGCAGACAAGGAGCCGCTTTTCGAAATTTGCGTAAGAGTCACAGAGAGGAAATAAAAAACGAAGTTGACGGAGGTAATTAGCCAGATGCCTCGTTAGAGCACTTCCTACCTCTACTTTTATTGCGGCATTTTCCCGTAATTGTAGCCTGGGTTGATAGTTTAGAAAACTCGAAGGAATTTCTTTTCTACACTGCCCCTCTACACTGCCCCTCTACTATCTCTCTCTCTCTCTCTCTCTCTCTCTCTCTCTCTCTCTCTCTCTCTCTCTCTCTCCTGGCAAATTTGAAAAAAAACCTGTCTACTAAATTTCTTCTTCGTTTCAGGTACCAATGTTTTCCTTTCTCGAAGAATTTTGTTCAACGTGACTCAATGTTTCTTTGCCCCATGTGCAAACGAGTATTAGTGAAAACCAGAGCTATGAGAGAGAAGATGGAGATAGAGAGGAAGAGGGAGGACGAGAGAGAGAGAGAGAGAGAGGTCCCATGGAAATATCGCCCACTCTTGTAATAAAAAAAAAAGTGTGTGCAGAGAGACGGACCTTCATTCATTTCTCAAAAAACCTACAACAAAATACTTCAGGCGAAAAAGGAGCATTATTCAGCTTCTGTCTTTCCACCTGGAAAGACCCAGAGACAACACTCGAGGTCCATTCTTTCAGGAATATCAAGACAGGAAAAACTGTCTGTTCTTTTGCTAGAATAGGTCTCATTCTGTTGAGTTTTATGGGTTTTTTTTTTTCCAAACGACTCTTCTGTGTGTATTAATTTGACGTCATTATGTTGGCAATTTTGACATCCTTAAGGCAAGGTAGAAGTGTTTTGCTATACTAATTTTCTAAAATTATTTTGAAAACCTTATTCTTCTATGGTAAACGTTTACACCATTCACGTTCTCTCTCTCTCTCTCTCTCTCTCTCTCTCTCTCTCTCTCTCTCTCTCTCTCTCTCTCTCTCTCTGTATGTATATATATATATATATATATATATATATATATATATATATATATATATATATATATATATATATATATATATATATATATTCATCTATCTAGCTAGCTGAAATTGCATTTAAAGGACCAGCAAGCATCATGAGCGGGTGGATGTCAAGGAATGCAAATAGATACAGGTGTACAAATCCAGCAACTTGTCAGTTCCTGTCTCGGGTAAATGCACCTCATTAATTACGTCTCATTAAACAAGTCAATGTTGACGATACATTTGCGTATTCTTGTGTAATTACCTCTTCGGTGCCTGGAATTCAGTGGATGAGACTGAAATATGGATGTAGTATTCATGCAACTCGAATCAGAATTCGATGTTTTCACTGAAAGTCATTCGCTACGGGGAGCCCCTGTCTTTTTCTAATTTGTCTCTGAGGATAAGAGAAGAAGCTGAAAGGTGTAAGACAGAGGTTTTACTTCCGAGGAAGCAGAAAACCTTCCTCCTGCTGGAAGGAAGGTTGTTATCAGTCAGGGCAGAAGGAAGAGGAGTAAGAGTGTTTTTTTTAACATTAAAAAAAATGTAACAAAACTAGAAATATGGAGGCTATTAGCACAGTATCTGACTAATTATTCTGCAAAGACGCAATCGCAATATTATAGAGATTTTTTTATTTATATTTTTGCATGCAATTACTTGGAAAACCAGAGAACTATGGTTGAAATTACCCAGAACACAATTGAGCGGCTCCAACTCATCAAAGCCGACAAATTGAACGGGGTAGTTCGGCTATTCAGTCTAGAAGAGCCTGAAATGACTTTGCAAAATACTTTCAACATTTGTGTTTGGGAAAAAGCAATTAACATGTAACGATGTTCAATAATGGCCAAATAAACTAGAAAGAAATAGAAATACTACGGCATGCTGGCTGTTGATTGAGAACATATCGAGTAGAATTGTTAGTCTAATTAACTCTGTTTGGGTGTGTGATGGCTATGCCCAAAACCCCATTATGGAACCATTCTCTGTAGGATGTCGAATAAGCATTATATCATTAGCTTCGAACTAACCGCGTGATTTGCAGTTTATCAAGTGACAAGACCTTACAGTTTTTATATAACTCCACACAGTGCACCTTGCGTGGTGCACTGTAGGCATTACTAAATGGTCTCTGCAGCGTCCTTTCTACCCACAGCTAGCATCAACTTTTTAGCCTTTTACTTTACCTCCATTCCCGCTACCTCTCTTAAATCTTGCTATCCAACTCCTCAAACTGTTACTTTTGATTGAAGCTGTGGCGGGTTCTCCTTCAGATCCTTGCACTTCATCTCCTTTATTTTCCGAATCTCTTTATTTTGCTGTCCAACCACTCCAACTCCCTCCTCTCACTGTATTATAGGTAGTGATTGACCGAAAGTGCCTCACTGCTTGGCTTAACAGCTTAAGATTCATAAATGGAATAACCCTGTGACTCGTCTTTTTATATCTTAATGGTCTGCCCTGTCATCACCTCAGATTATGATGCAAATGAGGAGCTTTGACTTTGTGGGAAATATGACGACTTTCTCTGGCTCACTCGAGCGTCTTCCCTTTGTGGTGGTGGTTGCATTTTCATGTCTCAGTTTTATGATACTGCTGGTTTTATCTCTCTCTCTCTCTCTCTCTCTCTCTCTCTCTCTCTCTCTCTCTCTCTCTGACTTACATACACACACTCACGTTAACGTTTTAGTATTCAGTTGGTTATCTCTCTCTCTCTCTCTCTCTCTCTCTCTCTCTCTCTCTCTCTCTCTCTCTCTCTCTCTCTCCGGGTTTAAACAAATTACCCAATATCTCTCGCTGTTTCTCTTTGCAATTCCGTGAAGCACCTCCATTTTATCATCTCTCTTGGGTTTAAGTATAACAAAGCTTTCGCACAAAGCTTTCGTCTTCAGACGTAGACCAGGTTGTACACCTGTAGCAGGATCCCCTAAATCAAAGTGACACGTAAGTATTTCGTGTCTGGGAGGATGATGGTTAACATTTATTTTTTCGAATGTCTGCATTTACTGGGCCCTATTCACAGTATGATGTGTCTTGCATTGTGTTTGAATGACAAGCAGCAATTGCAGTAAATGAACGCATGGTCATTATAAAATGAAATACAGTTCACAAATATATTCATATCAGTTAATGATAAATGGAAATATTTTTGATCGGTTGAGTCTTAGCATTAGATGACGACCCTGTTTCTCAGTGGAGTTAGCAAAAACATTAAGAAATTATAGCATCGTTTATCCTGCGCTTTTTGGACTTCGTAAGAACCAGTACTGAAAGAAACAGTAGGTAATGCCTTTAAAACTAATCAGGTCAAGAAACAATACTATTGCTATTTCTGTACATTAAATAAACAATCCTCTTGTCATCTCTAGATAAGAAAATATTAAAGGCAGGAAGTGCTGAACATGATGTATAACTAATGAACTTTCTCTCTCTCTCTCTCTCTCTCGTGGAAATTCGTTTGAGAGCAGAAAGAAGCCTTCCAGCTTCGCCGAAACAAATTGCGTCCATTTTCCTTATGAGTTTCTCAAGGTTCATTTTCTGCGACTTTTATTCCGCCCTAAATCTTTGTCTTATTTATTGTTAAACTTTAGTTTCCTTTTCTTTTTCCTTTCCTCGTGAGCCTTTATTTTCTTTCCGTCCACTGGCTTCTTTCATTCCTTTTCGTAAATTGCTTTTAATTTTCCCTAAACTGCTGTATTTTCCCTCTTTCAGCCCCATTCATTATTCTTCCACTCGTTACAGCAGTTCCCTCATTATAGTTATGCTTTCGTTTTGCTTGTGGCTTTTCGTTGCTCAAATTACTTTCATTTTTTATTCATCAGTAACTTTCATTTCTTTGTTCAGCAATTACTTTAATTTCCCTTTACCTGAAAAATGTAATGAGATCACCCAATAAATGTCATTAAATGAACAGATTGTGCAAGAAGAAAAGTAGTAATTTTCAGTAAATACGCGGAAATGCCGACGATATAACTGTTTGAAATATAAAACTTGTTATCATTTTATTTTAGACATAATTACCAAAACCCTTGAAATTGCAGTTTGCTTCCTCCGAAGGTGGAATCTATCATAAACAATGCAGGTCAGCTGTGCATTTAGCAATGAAAGCGTTAAAAGATATTGTGCATCGTCAAGCGCTTGAGGTTTGCATTCTAGAGCAAGCTTTCTTATTTGTTGTATATTGTGCTTTTGTATGCAATGTCCAATTGTAAGGCGTGCATCTGTGCATCTGTAATAAAATTCCATACAGTATATGGTTTCCGCGAATATATTCTCTAAGGGTGC
Organism: Macrobrachium nipponense; assembly: GCF_015104395.2. Classification (NCBI taxonomy): domain Eukaryota; kingdom Metazoa; phylum Arthropoda; class Malacostraca; order Decapoda; family Palaemonidae; genus Macrobrachium; species Macrobrachium nipponense. The sequence continues at coordinate 46,669,972 of NC_061105.1, read as the reverse complement.
GTCGACACTATGATAAAATATGTCTTAAACACTCATCGGCAACTGACAGCACACTCACCGCAAACAGGTTGATTACAAGCCAACAACTTGTTGCAGTCAGATAGTTGTTTTATACGAATATAATTACGAAGCATCTGCCAAAGATTCGTTATCCACTTACAGTTGTTGACTTATTTTGAATTGTATGAAATATGTATGGGATAAGTTGCCAACGTCATATTTATGACATATTCACTGGACGCTCCCTATTATGGTGCTTTTTAGTACCTCATAAAAAAATTGCTAGTAAAAGAGAGAGAGAGAGAGAGAGAGGGGGAGGAGAGAGAAGGAGAGACGAGAGAGAGAGAGAGAGAGAGAGAGGTTTGTTGTGGTATTCTAACGTTCAGCGACATTGGGCATCGATACAAGATGCGTTTCCATATAATGTATGAAGCATCAGAATGTAAAGAGAGACTTTATGATTGTTTTCTAGACACAGCTGTACGATCAGATTAAGCCACCAATTTATGGTCAGCAATTGGAGAAAGAAAAAGCATCTTTACTGTGACGGATTTCGCGTCATTTTTGTCTGGTTCGAACTGCAAATACTCCATGATATTAATTCGCGTCGCCTGTGTATTAACTTTTTGTTTACTTTTCCATGACCTTTGTGTTTACATACCCTTAACTTTACACAATATATTTTTTTTTTTACTATTTCCGGTATATTCACATTGTAATGGTTGGGACACAAGTTTAATCTGCTTCGGCTGATGAATTTCCTTTGACGAATTTGACGATGTTATTAAAATGAAATTTGGTTTTCTACGTTAACGCAGTCATTATCATGGTAAAGTTGTAACGTAATTTAACTAGCAGACTGCAAATGATTACCTTATTTCTTTCATGTTATGCATTGAACTATACGAAAATAAAAGAAATTATTTTCAGTAAATCGAAGGAAATAATAACGTTGTGTTTGTATGAAATCAATAATTCTCTACCCTCTTAATTTTCATTGTTACCAGTTTTTCTTTCATTTGCGGTTTGTTAGTTCCTACAGTGGTCAAGTTAGATTAGGTATGATAATACTAAATGTATTTATGCGTCTCCAGAAGGTAACAAAAGAAAATAAAAATAAAGAAAGAAAAGCCAAGAGATGAATAATTCCGAGTAGTTACCAAGATAGTTCAACCTACCTAAAAATAGAAATAGGTCTAGTTCACTAATACATTTATCAATAAAAAAGTAAAGATAGGCGATCTTGGACAGAAAAACGTTTTCCCGTGAAAGTTTATGCTTAGTCAAAGAATCAAGGAGAATATATATAAATAATTATGCAGGTTTTGTTTTCAGGGGGGGGGGGGGGGTTGGATTGCTTGATCTATACCAACTAGTCATCCATTGAACAGCGTATGGTTATGTGGAGCGATCCCGAAACCTCCTAAAGGGTAATCAGTGCTAAAAGATCATTAGTTCACGTCTCCCTAAATATCGAAAAACTTAACATGCGACTACACTAACATACTACTGAGACAGTCTAACCTACACTACTGTTAATGATAAAGATAGCACCACACAATCCATCAATATGGTTAGTAATGTTATGTATGGGAAAGCAAATCCATAGTGATATTTGATTTTGTTATTTGAAATATAAAAGCAGAACGCTTTCGATGACCTGCACCGTTCTCCTTGTCACTCTGATTGACAAGGAAGAACCCTACATGTCATCGAAAGCTTTCTGCTATTTTATATTTTAAATAGAAAATCAAAATCAAAACAGACATATCACTGTGGATTTACCTTCTCATTTCATTGATTATTTATGTGATTATGAGTTTTCTTTGCATGTTTTCTATGATAATGTTGAACGATAAATAAAAAAAAAAAACAAAAAATATAAAAACGTTTCCTGCTTCCAAGATCTCATTTCCATGAAGCAAGCAAGCAACGATATGCTTACTAAGCATATCCGGAAAGCTTGTGCTGCTTCCAACCCGTAAAGTACGTAAATCATTTAGACTTTTTCGCTGAAAGGAAGTATATTCATTAGGCGACCAAAAGCGACTGCTGTAAGGAGATGAACATACTAAGACTATTCATATGTATATGAATGCATAGTAGGAGCACATATATTCATAAAAATTCGTGCATGAAGGCAGGAAAATACACTGGAATCAGTCATACGTAAAAGATGGAGTACACAATAGGAACATATACATACATACTTGAATGTAGGCAAACACAAGGGAATACATAAATTCATAGTTCTGTGAGGAATAACAGAATGACGTCATACAACGAACCCAAGACTGAAAGAATGGACTGGGATGACGTCATCAACATAGCTAATAAAAACGAGAGACGGAAAGAGAAGCAGAACGAAGAGGAAACGAGAAAACGGCCGATAACGCATTACTCTTCCGCCCTTCCTCCCCACATTTTTCATTAGCATGATGCAAGCAACGAGGCACTTTATCTTCCCCCATGGATATGCGAGCAAGCGCTTGCTGCTGCTGCTGCTGCTTCCACCACAAGCAGTGAATCATTTGAACTTTTTCCCCCCAAATGTAATTTTTAAATTCATACGTTACATGACCCTCGGTGGATTTGCTAAATGCTCCTCTTCAGAGCATAAAACGAGGGAATGAATGTATAATTAAACCCGCTTACACCGGAAACGTAAATAGATATCTTTTACATATATATGCATACACTATATATAAATATATATATAAATATATATATATGTAATATATATATATATATAGATATATATATCTGACGTTATATACTCCTTTAAATCATGTTATGCAAAATCTGAACATACATTTTTAGACAACCTATAACTCTAAGCAAATTAAGAAATCTGAAATGCTGTTGCAAAACTTTTATCTAACATTTCATACAGTCAAGGAGAAGATATATGCGTTTTAAAAGTAGCAGCATATATATATATATATATATATATATATATAATATATCTATATATATAATATATTATATATATATATATATATATTGTATGTATTATATGCTGCTACTTTTAAAACGCATATATCTTTTCCTTGACTGTATGAAATGTTACCTAAAAGTTTTGCAACATTTTCAGATTTCTTAATTTGCTTAGAGTTATAGGTTGTCTAAAAATGTATGTTCAGATTTTGCATAACATAATTTAAAGGGGTATATAACGTAGAATGTGAAAAGAGAGAGAGAGGTCAACTATTTCCGTTCCAAGCTAGAAATTTTTCCATAATATGACAACGCCTCGAGATAAGAGATCCCGAAGTCTCTGTGTTATTTTGGAAACCTGTCATCACGTCTGATAAGGGACTTCTGTTTCGATCGAGTACGTGTCTTTGTTGAGCATGTTACGTACATGACTGGTTTCATACGTGTATGTCTTTGCCGAAATCACCATGATTTTTCTGTAAAGGCATCCCCAAAACGTTTTGTGCAAGAAACACTGTCCAGCTTCCTTACGAAAAGAAAGCATTCATTTCAGACTTTGAATTCCTGGTGTTTAAATCTTCCCTCTCTCTCTCTCTCTCGCCCTACTTGATATTATCATAACTTAACGATTATTTACTTACTGAATGGTCACTCGTAAATTTTAGATTTCATATTTCTTAAAGTTATTTAGTATTATTTAGTGCTTTTTGTGGAATCTGAACAAACATTGTACAAGTATGCAACGGCGCCTTTTCCTATGTGAAATATGTGAATTGTGTGGTGAAATTTTAGGAGTTAGCTGCAGCAGAAAGAAAATTGGTACCAAGGTAATGTGTTATATTTTTATTACTTGCAACTAATAGTTACAGTGGTTTCGTGAAACAAGTTTAAATTTTTACACATTGCAAATTTTTGCGTTTTGTGTTTGTTTCATTTGAAGTGATTTTTTGTGCATTTATCCATTTTCTTATTTGAAGTAATTTTTGTGCATTTATCCATTTTTCTTATTGAAGTGTGTGTTTTTATTTTATATTATGTATGATTGGTGCTTTTTACAATTTTGGTATTTTCCATATTTTTCTGTGACGTGTTTTCATTTGCACTCACAATTTAATTAACTTAGTTGTTTTCATTAATTAATCGTTGCACATTTAATTGAATTTAACACTTGTGAATTAATTTGCATTTACTTAGAATTCTTTTCAAGTTATAGTGTTGTTTAGCACTTGTAAATTAATTTCCAAATTTAGATTATTACCTAACACCTCTGACTTTCGATTGAATGAACTATCTTGAATTTTGTGATAAATTAATTTTGATTTAATCTTACTTAGTTGATTCAAGAATTAATTAAACTTTGCTTTGTTTTCAAGTAACAGTAATTTTCCCTGATATTGTGAATTTCACTTATAAATTTTGAGTTTGATAATAAATTTTTATATTTAAAATTTGTATATGTGTTTTCGTTTTCACCAGTATGAGCAAGTAATTATATGATTATGCTTAGGTAGAAACATAGAGTGGTAATTGAGCCGTTTTCCTTCAATTTACTTGAAGTGAGTTAGAACCAGGGAACTACTTAGACTTTTCAAGTTGTTGATGGAGTGATACCCTTTAATTAATTTAATTACACATAAGATTACCTCACACCTGTTTTAAGGGATCACTGTTGGCTTTAGAATATTCAGTCGTTTAGTACCTGCGATGAAGGTTCAGGTGGCTGGCTGTTATGAGGTAACAATTAATGAATGGTAAGTATAGTAACCAGATACGTTGGGGGCACTTTATCACAATATATATATATATATATATATATATATATATATATATATATATATATATATGTATATATATTATCAATTCTTTATTAATATTATATATGCAATCGCTACCTAGGAATGATAAATTTTCATATATGTAAACCAAAGGGGAATTTTTTAGTTGATAATAATTTCGTCCCACGAGAGGACGAAATTATTATCAACTAAAAATTCTCCTAAGGTTTAAGATGATATATGAAATATATTAATTCCGAGGTAGAGCGAATTGGATATTAAAGGAGATTTGTAGCTCGATGTACGTACATGAATCACTGATGTGATAAAAATTCATACACATATATGTATATATATATATATATATATATATATATATATATATATAATATATATACATGTATATTATGTGTGTACAATATAATCCGCTGGTTATATATCTGTCATATTCTTCCAACTTGCTTCCTTCAAGAGACTCAACGAATAATCTTCTTTGCTTGATGCAAATGGCCTCTCTCAAAGTTCCTCCCTTTCTTCAATAAGACATTTTGCAATATGCTTATTTCTCCCTCTTCATTTGGTCCATTAGAGTAAATGGTTATTACCGTTCCTGACATTACGTCTGGAGATGATGAAATGGAATTACTGGAAAATGATGCTGCGTGTAATGGGTGAAAAGATCAGGGAATCTTGGGAAAGAAACGACATTACCCAGAGGAGAGACTAGACTGAGACCAACACTGCAAATGACGGTATCTAAAGAATTTACATATAAACAAGAAAGGAGTTTCCCGGACTCGCAGGAAAAAAAATTAGAGAAAATTTATCTAAATTAGGGAAAGATTGCGTGGAACAAAATGAGGCAAACATTTGGTATGAAAGAAAATGAATATGGGTATAAGTTTAACAGACATACGCACACACAAACAATTAAGTAGATGAATACCAAAAACTTTATGCTACAATAAGCATTATAATGCAGAATCTGGTAATAAATAAGACGAGGATTTAGGACGAAATAAAATGCACAAAATAAAAGCCTGAGAAACTTCTAAGAAAAATTGAAGCTATTAGTTACCTGCTTTTAAGCTTTCAAGAGGAGCTCCGAGGGATGTTTCAAAAGTGCTTTCTTTTTTTATTTCGGCTTTGCTGTGGAGTCAAAAATGGCATCATTAGCAAAAACAGTTTTCTGCTGATCACGAGATTTTTACGAATTAGCAGACTTCATGAAAAACAATTACTATTTCTTCCATCTGCTCTTCAAACCACTATTGACAGAGAAAAAAAAAACAATTTAAGATCGAATATCCTCTCTCTCTCTCTCTCTCTCTCTCTCTCTCTCTCTCTCTCTCTCTCTCTCTCTCTCTCTCTCTGTTTTAAAAAGACCCGAACAATCCATTAATTTTCTTTTTTTAGTACTTAAATCTAAAATCCCTAATCCTTACTTAATGAAATTCACTCTACTGACACCCTAATCAGTATATATATATATATATATATATATATATATATATATATATATATATATATATATATATATATATATATATATATATATATCTAAATTTATATATATATTCTTTCGCTTAAGGGGCCTTGAGATCCCAAATACGTAAAGGAAAAATATTAAAGGGAAAAATTGGAAATAGAGCGCTTCTGACTTACCTTAGGTAATTGTAAAAGGAAGGGTCAAGGTCGCCAGGAAATTCAGCTGATTAATTTACAGTACATTTATTTACAAGAGAACGTTGAATGGCCTGAGGTAAAGGCACGGCATAGAGCCACGTGGGCAGAGCGCTGTATAATGTCTGGATCGCTCCTATATTTCACAATAAGGGAAAGCTGGCCAAAATCAGATACTAATTCAATGCTGCTTTCCAAAATTGATGTAGGGAGGGAAGCGCTTGCGAGCGAGGAGACATGACACGTGACTCAGGCAAATTCTGGGTGAAAAAAGAACGTGTTCCCAGGTTAAACACAATATAAGATAAAGACTTCTTGCACAATTTTTCAGTTGCTCACTTTTATCTAACATACTGGGGGAGGAACTCTAGTGTTTAAATAAAATATTCAACGAAGACATTGTTTGTCTGGGGCTATCACAAAAGGTGGCATGCGGCCACGAGGCAAGGAAAGGAACAAAAGGATGTTCATTTGAGAATTAGGAGTTCGAATTGGAAAATATGGAATAGTTTACTTGACTCGGAGTAAAAGAACTGGCAATATAACTGTATCTCAAGACGTACACTCGACAAGAAAACTGAAGATACAGTTTTCATTAGCTTTCGTTCATCCAATTTCCCATTTGTTTTTACTGAAAAGACATAATATCGCTAAATTTACTCTAGAATATGAAAATATACTGCAAATTATATCATATAAGTTAAAACTGCAAAACAAAACCGTTCAGATACTTAAAAACACGATATATGTCCGAAGTAATTGGAATATCTCAGATGGATTCGTTCATAGAGATCTGGTAGATAGAATGTGAATTTCTGATTTTAGTACTATGTATCACGACGACAATAATTACTCGTTTTGCTTCATGAACGGAGATATATTGCCTCATCGTAAGTGGTGAATGCAATTATTTTAGTTTCTACAAACTTATGTTTGTATTCCAAAGGGATTAAAGTTAGCTGACGTCAATGGCACTCAATGTTGCGACGGCTAAGGTAGGTTGAACAAATCTAGTTGCAATCACAAGAGCGTTTTCTATGAGGTGAGGAGGAGCCCTAGAACTCCGAGCGGGAAAGCGCAAGTCACTGGATACTGGCTACGTAACGGATTTCGCACTGATTACTTTGACGTTGACGTAGATCGAATGTTAGTTGCTGTTTACAAAGCTACTGTCTTTAAACATAAATCTTAATCAAGGTTAAAGTAGCATGTCAGCTCAAAGATTTTCTGGCTATATGCTCCCATTACAGAGCAGTTCGTAGTAGCCTACAGCCCTACACGACTGCATTTATTTGCCGCTAGGCTGAAAGATCTCCCACGATATAAAACTTTAATTGCCCGTGCAATACATATTGAGTTATTTGTGGTAATAAATATTTTTTAATTAACACAGCTTTTTTCGTGAATGATTTGTGGATGAAACCCGATTTTCAAAAGTCAAGACTATATCAAGAGAGCAAGAATGACCGCACCCTGTGTCTAACATTTTCCACGTCTTTTTACACTCTTTGAATGGTACGGCAACTGTCGAATGTAATCAAGATTAGGGTAAAAATTTCTCAGAGAATTAACTTGAATATTATGATCGTTCAAATTTTATCTAGCATAGTGCAGCACGACCTTGGGAGTCATATCATATCGCGCAAGCATAGGCCTATCGATAGAGATACTTAATTCATTATATTTTCTTCTGCCTTTCCCCCGTCACAAGTCCGTCACCAGTACTATAATTCTCTCTCTCTCTCTCTCTCTCCACTTCTAAAACATACTTTAAAGATATATATATTACCACTCAATCTCCCAAAGAAAATATTATGAAATTAAGTAGTGATAAATAGGCCTAAGCTGTCACATGAGCAAATTTTGCTCCTCTCTCTCTCTCTCTCTCTCTCTCTCCCAGCTTTCAAAACACATTTGAAAAAATATTATCACTCAATCTCTCAAAGTAAATAATAATAATTAGTCTCTATAGATAGGCCTATGCATGCGCTCTCTCTCTCTCTCTCTCTCTCTTCCAAGTTTCTCTCTCTCTCTCTCTCTCTCTCTCTCTGTCCCCCACTTTTGAAACATTTGAAAAAATATTATCACTTAATCTCTCAAAGTAAATATAATGAATTAGGTATATCTATCGATAGGCCTATGCTTGCTCGCGCTCTCTCAATCGTCATATTTCATCCTTTACTGTATTGTTCCTCACGATTTCCACAAGTACTGCCAAAATTTTAAAACACTTTCTCTCATTGTTTAAGATCCGTCTTCAATTACGTATGAATTTAACGTGTTTAGTGTCAAATATTACTTATAAATAAGGATTCACAGTAGGTTTTAAAAAAGGATGATCGACATTCTACTCTCAACTGACGTTACCAAACCAACATTAACGTATAATATAGAGCCTGTTTCTACATTCAAGTATAAATGATTATAGGACCTCAACAGAATCTTTATGGTGTAAAGTTGTTGGAAATCTAGAAAGCAACAATCGCTACGATTTTGAAGCTCCGCCCCATTTCAAGAGTTGCCAGGTGTGGCATTATTGAACAATGTATGTCCGAAGATTTAAAAAAACTGTATCTTAACTTTCCTTGCCGAGTGTACCTGGATGCCTTATGTAAGTGGACCTTTGTAGAATATGGCGTCGGCTTTGTCCGAAGTCGGGGGCGCCATGTAGCCCCTTTGTAGGCCTATCTGCGGACTGGCTTGGACATCTGTCCTAGGTCACGGACTGGAGTGGACTGGGGCCATCGTCGGGCACAAAGCTTGGGTGTAGGGGGCAGCTTCTCCTCCCCTGTTGGCAGGCCATCCTGGCAACAGAGCATATCGCCAGCGAGAGGTTCACAGGATAAAAGATCTTAAGAGTAAGCCTAAGAAGTACCTAGCTAGCTACACACTTCCTTTTGGGATGCGCACTAAGGCTTACAGGGGTGCTCCCCCCCCCCCCCCCCCCCCCCCCCCCCCCAGCTACTACGGAAATTCCGATCTCTGGTCTGCCTTGTGTTTCCCTCCTAAAGTCAGCTGATTAGGAAAAAATGGCTACTCTTCTAGCAATTGAATAATAAAAATAAATGCTGGGTAGACGAGGGGATCAAAAAACGTAATAATATATATATATATATATATAGTATATATATATATATATATATATATATATATATATATTATATATATGGTAATTCAATTGTATTCCACATAGGGAAATGAAAATGATTTATCTCAGAAAATGACCAACAGTTTCGTCCTCCAATGGACCTCTTCTTGGAGCGTTTATTAAGGAAATGTAATTGATTACATATATATATATATATATATATATATATATATATATAATTATATATAGATATATATATATATATATATATGTATATATGTGTGTGTGTGTGTGTGTGTTTATATATCTATGATATACGCACATATTTTTGTATACATGTAAGTGTTTATGTGTAGAATCTTTGTTCTTTGTGTGTCTGCATGTGTACAGAATTTACTTTTTATGTTCTCTTTCTCCCAGCAACTCTCCACATTATCAACGGCAACAGTCGTCCATTCAGAGTGGAGTCATTAAAACGAAAAAGTTGCTCAGCACAGCAACGAAATATTAAGCTTTGTTAATTACGAGAAATATTGCTTCCAACATTTGGCTTAATGAATATTCCTCTTTGCTCACTGCGAATGTAGTCTTTACCTCTTCTCCCGATGTTCCACTAAATACCTTTCGAAATTTACTACGGTAAATATATTGAATTTCCATGTTAATGCATCGTCTTCCCCTCGTGGAGAAGGACTTGGGTAAGGCAAGAAGGGAAGCGACCGTGGGTGAAGTGAGCGTCGAAATGAAAGTGAATTAAGAGAAATGACAGAGAAGGGAAATGATTATAACTAAGGTTGATTGATTCGTAGTTATGAGTTATTATCAGAAGGGAGATCATTTGTTTACAGAAGAAATCACTTCACCTATGATAGAATTTTATTATGTTATTCTTGATTTTTATTTTGATCCTTCTTCCTTTTGTTTATATTTAATTTTATTTTTTGTTTTTTTATTTTTCGTTAATATAATTTTTTTATTATTTTTCTATATTTTAATATATTTTTACTTTTTATATTTAATTTTATTTTTATTTTTGTTATTAATTTTGATTTTTAATTCAGTTTTCACTTTTATTCATTAATGTGATTAGCACTATTTTTGTTTTTATTTTTATATATGAAAAAACGCTGCCGTTGAGAATAATAAACAAAAGTGTGGTCAGGAACTAGACTTGAATTACGAGCGAAATAAAAGTCGCAGGTGATGACTCAGGAAAACTCTTAAGGAAAATGGAAACTATTTGCCTCTTGTGAGAGAGAGAGAGAGAGAGAGAGAGAGAGAGAGAGAGGTGTTCAGTGGTTATTATATGTCACTTCATTCATTCATTTTTTTTTTGTCTAAAACAATGTTTAACTGTTGTTGAAAGACAGACACACACACACACGCGCGCGCGAGCGCAAGCAAATGCAGAGAGAGCGAGGAGAGCGAGAGAGAGAGAGAGAGAGAGAGAGAGGAGTATTCGTATTCAGGGATCATCATATGTCACCTCTAATTTATTCATTCGTTCATTCTTTTTTATATCTAAAAGAATACTGTGTTTTTAACTGTTATTGAGAGAGAGATTGTTCTCAATGCTTATCATAACTTATAGCCGCTGATCCGTTCCTTGATACTTTTGACATCCAAAACAGCATTGCAGCCTTTTACTTGCTGGAAATAGATTCTCTGTCTTTCCCTTTTATTTTGATCATTAGAGATATTATTCTTTCATTGTTTATTTTCACGAAAAATCACGACCTTTTACCTTCTATGCAAAACTCCTCCTCTCAGTCTTTGTTATTTGATGCTAATTAGCGAGACGTTCTTTATCGATGGCTTTTTCTAAATAAAAGATTTACAACGTCTGGGCTAAGTTTGATGCTGTTCGTTTATATATCAATTGGGAAAAACAGGTTTGTATTTCCTGGGGTGTGTTGTGAATTCCTTCTTTATTTTTCCCTTTTTCGTCCCAAAAACTTTTAATGCGGATTTGTCCTGCTTTGTAAGTTATTAGATATTCATTAGAGTTTTTTCTTAGACCGAACCAGAGTTTTCTACTGATGCCATCCTATAAGAACAACTGTCTATAGTTGTCAGTACTTTTCTATTAATGTCATTAAACTTTATGTGGACAAAGTAAAACTATGAAATATAGGTAACTTTTCTTCCACTTTCATTGAATAATTAAAGACCCTAGATGAACAAATTTGCCAGAATGGAGGTAAAAAGAGAAGAAGCAGATAACAGCCTTAACACTTTAGTAGATTGAAAATTGAAAGTGAAGAGAAAGTAAACTAAAATACCAGTAGTCACTTTAAAGGTAAGCAATTGTTTATGAAATTGCGATATATATAAACACAGGGAGATGGTCTGACTTACTCCCATCTTTACATTAAACCGGTCTCCCCCTTTTCTCCTGAGGGATGACGGACCCAAATCTATATCGGTGTCGCTTTTTTTCACTTCTTTTGCTCATGGATGCGTAAATCAACATCAGAACTAGTGGTTTCTATCACTTGGGTTTTCTCTCTCTCTCTCTCTCTCTCTCTCTCTCTCTCTATCTATCTATCTCTCTCCCTCTCTCTCTCTCTCTCTAGTAGGAAGGGTTTTGTGTGTGGATGTGTTTTTTCTCTCATGCGCATAAGAAATCTCGTCTCTGCCTCTGTCTCTCTCTCTCTCTCTCTCTCTCTCTCTCTGGTGTTTTGTTAATGAGAGGAAAAGTTTGTGTGTGTGTATGTATGTGTGTGTGTGCGTATTATTGTTGTATTTGCAGATAAAATCTGCATCCATTTGATCCTGCTATTAAATTCCATGTCTTGTTTTCCCGGAATAATACTTTTGCGATTTCTGTTTGGTCTCCTCTTCTGTGAAGAAGTCTGTGAAGCCGGGGTTTCTCTTGTTGTCGTATTGGAAAATAATCACCATCTGCTATATCAGGATTTGGATGTTATTATTTCCGCTAGTGAAATGAGACGGCGTTGATACATTCACCCCTGACCGTCTGTTAGTTGTTGAATGTTCATCAGTACACGGCATAACTTGAAAGTTGGTTGGTGGTTTTCAGTAAACTTTTATGGAAGGTTGACTGGAACTAAACTTCATTTATTTTTCATACTGATATGCGGCATAGTTTAGCCCAAAACCAGATTGAACAGGAGTTTTAAGCCTTGTCTGAACATCCTCCTTTGTAAAGAAAAAAATAGTAAAAGGAAAAATAAATAAATAAAAAAAAATCGCTCAGCTGCTGCTGTAGGAAAAGGACAAGAGTGAGGGAGGCTGGAAGGCCAACTGGGTAAGGAAAAGCAACAAATAACAAAAATCTTTTCAAACGAAAAGTGAACAATGGTTTGCCCCCAAATAAAATTGTCGGCTCCTCTCACAGTGAACTTTAGAGCTGAAAGCGTTAAATTAGATTGGAGAGAGAGAGAGAAGGTCTGTATGTTGCCCCCCAAGTAGTAACAAAGAATTAGTACCTCTTGAGACTCAAAAGAAAAAGTAGTGATTTCAAAAGAACTGTTACACAGACTAATTATTTACTCTGTGAAAGGGGAAATCCCGTTGTTGGAACTTGGCCTAAAAGTCTACACAGGATCCATTCATTCTCTCTGGATTTTATTTGTGGTTGGTAGGTTAGATATCTGGTAAAGGGTCGTTTCTTTCTTTGTAAAGAAAAGGATATTGGATATTTTTTTTTATTACAGTACGAATGGAAGCTTAGGAAATGTCGTGAATAGTAACTGTATTTTTATCCAGAAATTTCAGGGACTGTTACATGTGATTTAAAACCTTCTTTGTCAAAACAGGCTTAGAGAAATGTATAGCGCTTCCTTTACTAGAATACTGTTCTCCGGTGTGGATGTCTGCTTCTGTCAGCAGAGATTGATCTCTTTCAGATAGAGAGGTTCGTGGTGGTAGGTTTCAGTTTCTTATTAGTAGTAGTTATGATTTGGACCATCGACGGATGGTTTCTTGTTTGTCACTTTTTCTTAAGTTATATTTTAACTGATCTTTCACATTCATAATTGATTTCTGATCCCCTTTACCTTCCAAGAGCAACCAGATTTGTTGAAAAGCAGCACCAATATGCAGTCAATGTGACTCGCTGTCGAACTTCCCAATTCCAGAGGTCCTTTATTCCTCACACCGTTGGACTTTGGGACAGTCTCCCCGAGGATGTTGGGCAACTGGTACTTCAGAAGTTCAAGCGAAGATACAATGTATTATTACCCTAATACTTTCTCCTCGTATTTTAATACAGTTTCATTTTTTATTAATTTATATCTCTTCTTTCGTTATCCCCCTTTACTTCCTCTTACTTCTTCCTAATGAACACCGTATTCTTTGGAAGCTTGAATACCAAACCCCTGTAGGCTTGTTCCATATGATTGGGTTTCATCTTCTGAATATATTAATCATAAAAGTGTAATTTTTAAAAATATCATTGTAATTTCTGTGTTTGAGCCAGTTGAAGTTTTCATTTCTCTGAAGACTCCCATTAGTATACGTAACCACGGCTCAGTAGAAATTGCTCTTTTACAAAAGACGGATGAAAAGAGTTTTGAAAATCTGAAGGAGTCTGGAATTTGCCTGGAAATAGTTTTCCAGTTTCAATACTGCGAAGCAGAGGCAACCAAGTGTTTCATGTTTACAGGAAAGATTTCCTGATATTTCATCTATGCTCACGGTGACGCAAGAGAGAGAGAGAGAGAGAGAGAGAGAGCGAGAGAGAGAGAGAGAGAGAGAGAAATAACAGTAAATCAAAATACGATTCTTCTCTAATCAGAGAATGTGGAAACGTTGTTCATTCTGTGTATTGTAAGGTTTCATTAAACAAATCGCCTTTCTTGCATTTAGTGGTCCTGACACTTGCCTCACTAGCAGAAGGGACAGTTATCGATTTTGGGACGAGAAAGAAAAAGAAAATATTTATTCATCTGAAATACGATTCCTTATATCAAAGCGTATACCATTTCATTGCCACCTGTTTATTTATGAATTCTATATAATCAGCAATCAATTCTCATTTCGTTATCTCCGTCTGGAAAAGGCTAGTTTCACAATGTCATTAGTTTCTAAATGAATTGAAGAACTTAATATATATATACACCTCATCGTAGTCAAATGGGCCAAGTGGGTTCGTTTCCCGCTACCGGACATCATAATTTCTACATATTTCTTGCACTTGGGTCTCAAGGTTTGTAGTGACAAGCGTATCCTGAAAAGCACGAAGAATTCGAGAAGTAAAGAGGCCATTAGGCTATTACAATTACTTGTGTAACTGGTAAAAAGGGACCAGAGAGAGAGAGAGAGAGAGAGAGAGAGAGAGAGAGAGAGAGAGATCCCACTTGAGCCTCGCCCAGGATTCTTCGAGGTATCCCTCTGTTGACCTTTGTAGGAGGTGCCCCAAAGCCTTCCATTTCGTCATCTTGTCTTAGCCTAAATTAGAGTCCTTCTCGAGAAGAGGTCGAGTGCCACTTGAAGGAATGAGCAATACTGACTAGTGATTGTCCTTAAGAATCTGAAGAAAATATGTTTATTATGAATACTATTTTACTGCTGCGAGTGCTATAATGATTGATAGTAATTATGCTAATATAGTTGTCTTTTTGTCCTTTATGTATAATATCTCACAATATAACGCACATTTCATGTGTATCATATTGAGAAATTAGTAATACTCTTTGCCTGCGCGAAGCCATTAAATTATAATTAGTGAAAATGAAAAAATTTCTCCGGCTACATATCAGAGGTAACTCGGCAATTCTATCATATTTTGGAGTTATCCGAAGCGCCCGGAATAATTGACTGGAAGACTACTTTCATCCTTCAACCGCCAGGCTTTGGAATTCTCTCCCAGCTTCTGCTTTTCCCCTAGGTGTTGAATCTAATACTTGTTTCGGCATTTAGGCATAACGGCTTTTTCGACTCTACTTTTTTTTTTATTTATTGATTGTTTTTAGGGCTGAATAACATGCTTTGATTGATCCCTATTTGCCATATGCATTCACACTGAATGTATACTTTATTTCAAATACTCCGGTTAACAATTGCCGTGTGTGTCCTATTTTTGTGTCTCTTATACAGGCTACATAACACAAACGTTATAAAATCTGAAGAAGAAGAAGAAGAAGAAGAAGAAGCGAAGAAGAAGAAGAAGAAAGAAAGAAGAAGAGAGACGAGAGAGAGAGAGAGAGAGAGAGAGTATGTAATGTAATCAACCACGCGCCATGATATTGAGGGCCAAAATGTACTCGAGCGAGCACAAGCGGGAATATCTGGTTCCAATGAAGTGAACTGATATTATTATTGGGGTAATAATGAGTCTCTCTCGTCTTATTTAATGATTCCGTTTAATCATCACATTTGCGATCCCATCTGCAGGTTCCATTATCGGATAGCATTTGCCGATTGTTTATTTCTAGAACCTCATATCTGACTGTTTAAAAAAAAGGGAATGTGTTAAAGTAATTAAAATGAATCTGAATATGTATGAATATTTATCAAATTAAAATTAACGATAATAATTAGATTTCAGATGTAACAAGGCAGTAATGCATATAACAATAAGTTAAATTAGAACTGAAGAAGTTTCCAACTTTTGTATTAATTCAAAAACTTTATTTTCTTCCCAGGAAAATACAGGAAGAGATTTCGTAGGCATTTGTACAAGGTGTAAAAAACCTCCAATAAATATACACAAATATATAAACAGCTCTCTAGGGAGTCGAGTACTAACTCAAGCTTTCTCATATACCCAAAGAGCGTCATGTTTACTCATTCCTGAGACTAGGATTTGTTTCTCAAAATTCTACAACACAATGAACTGAGGGTATTGTATTCTTTTGTCGACAAACTTGAGAGAGAGCTTAACATAGCTACTGTGCTTAGTTGGAATTCTGTTCTCTGAAACGATACACTAGTAGTAGGTTTCAGGACTTGTAAATCATGTTAATAGTATAAATAATAATTGCTTTTTAAAAATGGAAAACAAAAAGGTTAAACAATACCATTTTTCTTTTCGGTTAATTCGTCTGCTTTGTTTGTTACTAAAGGATTCATAAAAATCCTCGGAGATTGTTTGCTTATGCAACAAAATTAGCTATTATTGACAATGCCATGAGT
Source organism: Macrobrachium nipponense (assembly GCF_015104395.2). Taxonomy (NCBI): domain Eukaryota; kingdom Metazoa; phylum Arthropoda; class Malacostraca; order Decapoda; family Palaemonidae; genus Macrobrachium; species Macrobrachium nipponense. The sequence continues at coordinate 46,653,388 of NC_061105.1, read as the reverse complement.
TCTTACAGGTATATTTTATATATTTAGTGTTTAGTGATAAAGATATAATTTTTTGTCAGTTTATTTCATTAATGAAGACGATGGAACTTTCGTGAAAATGACCAACTGACGAAGACTTAGTAGACGAATTCATTGCAGGGAACCGGACAAGAAAAAATAAAGGTTTTGCAACGAGGTGAAATCAACACACACAGAAATATACCTTTTTCCTGTGTAATATCGCCACTTTAGTGCATTTTAGCTTTCATCTGTCTTAGCTTCTTCAACTTTACTTGTAATCATTTAATATATAATTCTTAACTAATTTCCTTAGCATCCGCCAACTAGCCTTGAATAGTTAATGGGGCATTATTTATTTCCTATCAATAATGCACATTAAAAGTAAAATATGGCTCTCAAAATGAAAGGTCATTCCCACTTGATTACCAAATTGCCAGATAATGATTATTATTGTAATATGTAGAACTTTTAAATGATCTTTTTTTCTGATTCGTGTATGTACTTTTGATTAAATGATTTTATAAATATTATTCCCAATTCAGACCAACAGGATTTAATTTCCTATGTTGCTATTCTAGTGATTCAGTGTTTACAATTAGTTTCGTTTCCCTTTTCGACTAATGTCTGCTTCTTCCTTTACAACACCACTTGACAAACGATCCCAAAGTGTCTGATTTTTTTAGTGAAATACCTTTTAAGACTAATATTCTGAATAATAGTTTTGATCCAGTCAACTGCCAAAAAATAGTCTATGCGTCTATTGTTTTTTAAGATTCCGTTGTGTTTTTACTTTCAGTCTCGCTTCGGTTTTGGAAATTTGTCTGGCTGTTAGTGTTACCAAACAATCTGAACATAAACCCTTTGATATTTCGCTGTTTCAAGTAAAATATATAATTACCAGAGCTTAATTGCCACAAATAAAAATTTGTTTTAAATTTGTTCTTATAAAACTTCATGCAATTTAAAAAAATGGACATTTATAAATGTAAAACTAATAAAGTTTAGACATTAGCCTTTTAAGTAAAATCCTGACCAAGAGCAGTTGCTAGTTAATGTCAGTATTTTTATTTGTTTTAACAGTTTTCTGAATCATAATGATTTATCATTAAGAAGCATAAATATAAGAATTTTTTATATATATTTATTATATTTCGTTGATGGAATTTCTCACATCTTTCGTAAAATCAAAGACTAAATCTTCGGTTTGCACAAAATAGTTGCCAGTTACTCTATATATTTGGTTGTTATTTATTAGTTACTACTTTTAGTGTCAACAGAAGTCCATAATGGCGTCGCCCCTAATTGACAACTGTATGATAGCAAGCCTAAAATTAGATACGAAGATGATAAGAAACGGTTAAATAGATTAAATAACTATCTTATACATACATGTTTCACTTATTTTAATTTGTTAAGAAATACCCCTGAAATGGAACATTCAGTAGAAACAAAGCAAGTCCATCCTTCAGCGAAGATTCCCTCTCGGTTGGACGTTTTCTTTCTTAGTCTTGTTTTCCCTGTGGAATGTCGTCTGCTTCTCCCTGCTAGGCAACAAAGTCTCGCCAAGAAGGGTTGGTATTCTCCTGACATACTAACCAGACCCATGTTGCTGACTTTGGGATCAAACACTACTTCGGTTCATTTCAGTATCTTATTTTATTTAATAATCGTTCGAACGCTACTTTACTGAAGTTTATATATTTTGAAAAGTTAAGCGTTTGCTCTTTCCGTTTCAGTATTTCTTCTGCTTTGCTTGTGTTACCAAAACATTCGTAACAGAAATCGTCGGAGGTGACTCATTTTTCAGCAAACTTCGGTATTTTTGGCAGCTCCGTTATTATTTCAAGAATTAGGTCACTTAATTATTTCATAACTCATAAAGCCATATTTTTTTATTTCTTTTTTTTTTTTTGGGGGGGGGGGGGGCGTTTTGGCAAAAAAATACGATAGTACTTATGTCAAAACTCACCAGCGAGACAGACCAGACGAATTTTTTTGCAAGGAAACGGAGGAAAAAAGTAAAAAATTGACATTGATAAAGAAATGGATAGAGATATAAATATGCCTTTTTCCAGAAGTATATTTTATCTTTATTCTATCATAGCTTCATTTATCTGCAAATTGCATTGATTCAAGAAATTCCTAGTTACGTAGTTTCAAAAAGTTTACAATCAATATTTTATGCACAGCTCCATTAGTAATTTCCAGAGAATGCGCGAACCAACCTTTATTTATCTCCTACTTAATTAATGATGTATACTTAACAGAGAGAAATACTGTACAGAACTCTCTAAGTCATAGGCAATATTGACGTTTTTGAAGTGAATTTGACATAAGGCTTCCAAGTAGTACCTTAGTTCGGACTCACTTATGTATTTCTAGAATTAATGAAATTATTTTGTAAAAATATATTTGCCCACGCAATCCAATGTGATTTCATTTTCTGGGAGTATTTTAATGGTTCTGTGTTCACATAATAGTTCAGTCTCCCTTTTTAATTGTGTCTGCGTCTTCCTTTACAAACACGACTTGACAAAAGCTCCCAAAATATCACATTTTTCAGCGAACTCTGACTTTTTAAGTTCTAAATATTCTCGAATAATAATTTTTATCAAATCAGTCGCCAAAGTAAAGTCCATTCGACTATATTTTCGTATTACGTTGAGTTTTACTTCCAGCCTCTTCTCAGTTACCAAACACTCAACATAAACCTTTTAGGGTTTCCCACAATTTTCAGCTAAGAATACAGTTTCCTATATTCAGTTTCGGTAAATGGGAATGTGGTTTAATTTGTTTCTATAAACTTCTTACCTTTGTTAGGAAATTACGTTTACAAATGAAAAACTCCAAAAGTTTAGAGTTGCCTATTTTGTAAAATCCTACCGACAATAGTTGCCAGTTGCTGTTCATATTTTTATTCATTTTAAGTTTTCCCCGAGTGATAATGAATTACTTTTAGAATGCAGGAAATTTTTGATCCATATCTTATATTACTTTCATAAAATTTCTCATTCCTTTCGTAAAGTCCAAGGGTAATTATCCGAGGTAAACAAAACAAAAATGTTGCCAGCTGCGCTCTCTCTCTCGCTCTCTCTTATATATATATAATATACATTAGATTATTATATATATATATATATTCTAATATAGTAATATTATATAAGATATATATATATATATATATATATATATGTATAATATATATATATATATATATATATATATATATATATTTGTGATCTTTATTTTTAAGTCACTTGAAGTGTCATCAGATGTCCATAGTGACATCGCCCCATATTGGTGATACGATAACAAGCTTAAAATCCAATGGAAAAATATTACGAAACCACTAAACAGATTGTATAGTAATATATTTATGTTTACGAATGTATGTTTACAATGTGATATCGCAGAAATGGAACATTATCTTTCTAGTGGAGTTTGATAATTGACATGTTCTTGTTAAGAATAATCTTTAATATTTGATAAGGTTGAGATGGAACAGTTTATAGATATAACTTTAGTCCATCTATTTTTATGTGATGACTGCCGTGTCTTTGGTGTTGTTTTTCCCTTTTAGTCTCGTTTCCCTTTTAGGATTTCGTCTGCTTTTCCCGACGAGAGAGAGAGAGCAAGTCTACTAAGATTTCTGCAGTTATAGACAAAGTTCAACTTTGTATTTGCCAAATATTTACGTAACGTTTTTCGTGATCCAGAGTCACTGCATTGTTTATTAAATGATGTTTTGTTATATTTTTTCTGTTATTTCACCTGTCCGTTAGTGTCTTGTTCTATGGATCTGTACCGTTTATCTAAGACCGAAGTCATAACGTAGAAAATTAATTATGCCATAACACCAGCGATATCTCCGAAATATTCTTATGACCTAAAATCTTTCAAAACTGTCTTTAAAATATATATTAAAGTGAACGGGGTATGATTTGAAATACTGTTCGCATCTGTCGGGATAGTATTGGAACTTGAGTCACGTGACTTGACCTGGCTCTGGCTGTGTTCTTCCCTCATCAGCAGCCATCTTAAACTTAGTTTGCTCTGGTTATTCATCGTCATTATACCGAAAGTGAGTTTCGTTACTTATTCATTATTACGTATGTTATGTAGATTAAGGTGATATATCAATGTAACCTGCCAATAAGTGCCTTAAGCACTTGCAAGTGTATAAGAGACTGTCGAGGTGCTGGCACCCTATGGTAGGAAACCGTACCCGGTCCCCTGAAGTGTTCAAGTGGCCTCTAAGCTGAGGTAAGGCGTCTTTAATCTGGCTGGTCAGTGAAACTTTTAGGTAGCCTAGTCTGTGCGCCTGTAGGCTAAGGTTCAGCAGTCAAAGCCGTAGAGATGAATCTATTCCAGTCTTAGGTTAAGCCACCCTAATGATCCTAGGAATTGAAATTATGACATAGTTCTTCGTTTATTCTGTGGGAATGAAGACCTTAAATTAGTTAAAAATGAGTCGTTGCATTCCTCTGCAGTCTGGCACATTTGGTCGTCCTGTAAAAGTGCTGGCAATATTCAGTGCCCAAAGAGGTGCACGGAATTTAGCAGAACCAAAGATGTATTTTGGAGATAGAGGGTGGGGACAAAGAGTCTGACTTTGGCTTTAGAGAAAACCAGTCATGCACGATAAAGCCATAGTACTATAAGTAGTACTATTATGAATTCACATTGTAGGCTTTTGTAAGGTTTACTGCATCAGGATACGGTGTAGATCTCGGCCAAGGTCTATAGAGTACCTTCTATAGACCTTGGGTCTCGGCAATGCACCTTGTTCGCCCGTTCGGGCTGACGTCGTTTCAGATTTTCCTCGTCTAAGTATCCAGTTATTTCTGTTTTCTATTTTTTACTTAGTTCCATTTATTTATTTGGCCAATGGTTATATTCATTTAATTGCCCAAAACTATGCAAGTTATTTTATATATATATCAAAAGGGTCAAAGAACAGCTTACATAATTTATTGTCTCTGCCTATACACAACAGCTACAGCCAATGGGAGGTGATGTTTGTGCTGCACTTTGTGGGTGAAAGTGGCTGGGTGAACACAGTTGAAAATTTAGTTATTGACCTTTTTTGTGTGATAATTTTAAGTGATGAGAGGTAATAGCCAATAACATTTTCTTTTTCAGAGACCAGTGGACACCTAATAAAATGGTTTTGTTGAAGTCTGCAACATGTTAGGGCCGGTCGATGGAAGAATTTTTATGCGATTCCTCCTATGGAAATGACATAATTTTTTGGCAACAAATCTTGAAATTGTATGGTTGCAATATTCCAGTTTACCACTAAAGGCAGAGAAAAGGTCTAAAAGCTATATAGATTACTTGACTTTTTCTTGTGAATAGGTAGGGTGTCAGTGACTTTTCTTTGGAGTGGGTCATTTAATCCCATTTGGGTAGGGCTATTGAAATATTGTAGGCGCTCTAATACCTGGTCGCTGACATGGGGTATGTTGACAGAAAAATGTAAGTAACTGTAAAGGCCCAATTGCTTTTTATTTTTTATTTTTTTTTAATACCTTGTAAGATTATTTTCCATTCATACGCATTGAGGCAAACGCGCTGATATTCATAGAGACTGAGTTTAAATAAAACTTGCGTTTGCTTATGACCATTTCAAAAGAATTTTCACTCTTCAAAGTTGTACCCACGCCCACCACTTAGGTGTTATATACGAGTTGGACATTATACATTATAAAAACCGACATAGTAATACAGTACGCATATCTACGTAAAGAAAATTCTCTCTCTCTCTCTCTCTCTCTCTCTCTCTCTCTCTCTCTCTCTCTCTCTCTCTCTCTCTCTCTCTCTCCTTCCTTCCTTCTTTTCTTTTTTCCTTTCTGCCTTCCTTCCTGCTTTCCTTCCTTCCTTTTTGACTGAGTGTCTGCATTTTGAATCTTGCTAATTGATATGTTTCGTGTTTTGCTTAATGTTACGTTCGGTAGAATGTTGGATGTCATCCGGTGTTACTTAAATATTACCGGCAAGGTTATATGTGAAGGACCGCTCTGTAATGCCTCAAGAGGGAAAGAGTAGGTCGGGAGTGTTGCCTTTCGATGTATTTTTAACCAGACGAACAGATGGGGGTTCTCAAGTATATCATAGGAGGCGTTGTGTAAATCCATGTCATTTATTTCCAGAATATATACAGGCATTTTCTGACTTGGAGACAAGATGATCATTAATATATCTAAACGCTGGAATTATTCCAGATGACACTTAGTTATTTCTGAGGCTGCATAATTACTAAGCTTTCATATATTTTTAACTTTTGGGGTTTGGTAATTATGAATACTTAAGAATCCTTACCATTTTCAATCTGGATAAAGCTCTGCGCTTTTACCTGTTTTCGGAGGTTTTAATGCTGTTTTGAAACTGACATTGTCCGATTTATGTCCTCAGTATCAAGCTTTGTTTTTTTAAAGGAGAAGGAATCCAATGTTGTTATATGAATTGAGTGGTTTTTTGATGTTAAGATAGTGAGGAAGGCTTATAATTGTCAGATTTATGTAACAAGTCCTTAAAAAGGGTCATAATTATGGGAATAATTAGTCGATAGGTTATTATACAGTATGGCACTAATAACGAATTTTACCTTTTTAGACTAATGTATTTTCTTAACTTAAATTAGTTTTCCTGATTGGAATTTTACTAATTATCTGACCAGACCGTCTTAAGGGTTAATTTCATAAGCAAATGTTTTTTACAGAGTTTCAGCGTTTAAGCTTGAATGAGCCAATATTTATAACTAAGGTACCAAGAGAACGTTTATTATTAATTATTATTATTCTTATTATTATTATTATTATTATTATTATTATTATTATTATATATTATTATTATTATATTATTATTATTATTGGCTTTGGCAGCATAGAGAATGACTTGGATCCTAGATTAGTCTTGTCTTTTGGAAGGGGAATGATGACTGTCTTCCTTTAGATATAGTTATATCCATAATTATGACATAACGATATCAATATCGCTGCCAGATTAGAAGATATAATATTGAGGTGCACAACAGTTTATTCAGTCAAATAATTAACACGTAGAGAAGCCATTGATTAGATCTACGAATATTACCATTTCCGTGGGCCGGCATTTCCGCGCAGGACAATTCAGCGCCGACAATTCAGCACATAATTCAGCTTAGAGACAATTCAGCGTAGAGACAATTTGGCGAAATAAAGCTAAAGCATGGAAAATTAAGAATACAGTGATCAAATTAGTTTTTATTTGTAAAATATTTTGGAAATTAAAAAATGTAATATGATATTTATTGAAATAAGATATTGAAAATTATACTAATTTATTCCGATTTGGCGACAGAAAACAAAACTAACTACTTGCAGTTAAAATTAATGGTAAGACTGATTGTTTACACTTTCAACCATCGAACAATTGACGGTTGTTATTTATGCTATAACAACAAGCAAATAATAGTTACTGGTATTCTTCTAAACTCGGACTGGATGTATTTCCTTTTCTGGAGCTTAGTTTTTTACAAACATTCGCTGAGCTAAAAAAAAAAAAAAAAAAAAAAAAAAAAAAAAAAAAAAAAAAAAAAAACAAAAACCACAGAGCGGATTTTATCAGAAAAAACAAGGTCGTGATCACATTCTGTTATACGGATTTTGCTATCGTTTAGATATAAAACTTCGTAATGAAAATGAGTCTTGGCGTTGCACACAAGACAGAGGTCGAATTCATGTTAATGGAAGTTCATGGGAATAAGTTTTGACGCATACTCATGTGGAGTTTTGAAATTGGAGCAAGACAACGCAGAGAAAAGGATATTGAGAACAAAAGCAAATTATCAGAGAACAGCTAAGGCAATAAAAACGCCAGATAGTAAATATGGGAATCGAGGAAACAAATAACAAATAGGAATACTTACAAAATATATGCTACCTCATGAATTGCAGAAATATTTTATCGTATGTCATTTCAATAAATATTTTTGTCTACTTTTTAAAATTCAGTATGTTACAAATAAAAAATTAATTTGATGGCAGTTTTCTTCGTTTTCCATATTTTTATTTTATTTCGCAAAATGTCTGTGCTGAATAGTCCTTGCCCTGAATTGTCATGCGCAGAATTGTCTCTAAGCTGAATTGTCGGCGCGGAATTGTCGGTGCTCCACCATTTCAGTGTCACCTTCCCCTTTTTAAGAAGTATGGATGAAAATTCAAATGTAAAGCCTAGAGAGGGAGAGGAGAGAGATAGACCGAGAGTGGAAGAGAGAGAGAGAAGAGAGAGAGATAGAGAGAGAGACCAGATGAGAAGAGAGAGAGAGCAGAGAGAAGTAGAGAGAGAGAGAGAGTTGCCGGCTACCTTAAGCTGACATATTCATTTCCTCAGGTGCTAGACCTGAGTGGCAAACAGTACTGTTTTATAAACAATGTTGTTGCAGGGTGAAGCGGGTTTTATGTATTTGGAATTTGTTTAATTGGTGCTTTAGTTTTTATAAAACCTTTTTTTTTCACTTGTCTTATCCTTATTTGTAGGATGTAGGGCCAGGCCATGACGTCACTTGTCGTTGACCAATCAGGACGCTCTCTACCGCGCTGTTTCTGGCAAGGTCCATGGTTTCTGACCCAGAAGAAATGGCTCTAACGCAACAACCGTCGTATCTCAATGGAAAAAAAAAAAACTATGCTGGTTCGTATTTAAAATGGAAGTGACCGAATGGGTACAGCAGAGCCTTTATATATATATATCGACGCCGTCAGCAGGGCTGTCCAACTGACTAAAAAAAAAATATTTCAGATAAAAAAAATGGCCACGAAAGTCATATCAACTGGAGCTGTCAAGCGCCTCGTCAGAGGTAAGGTGCATTAGTTTCAGCCCTGGATGTATAGGCCCACCAGTACCCTATAGAATATGCGTATATCCGGCATGTGTTGCATATATAGTTATAGGCTTCCTGCTTATGTTTGGCTGAGCTTAGGTCAGTATCAATAGGTAAAACCATTTGTAAATCTGGTAGCCAGTGCACAGACTGTATTCTGTACAAGCGTACCACAATGATATAACTGCGATGACGATTGTATAATTGTCGATGTTCCCCGTTGCTTGGCAAGACAACTTAAATTTCATAAAATCATAAACCTGTTCGATGTCAGTATGTGGACCCTAGACCTAATACCAACACATGTCATAATAAATGTAGCTCGTAAATTTGTCATGAACGGAGGGTAATTTGACAATGAATTGCAGATAAACAGCATTCTCTCGATCAGCAAACGTCCCAATATTTTCGTCATTGAATGAAATGGAATCCGAATCCTGAGTGTTCGTCCGTTTTAGCTCTCTCTCTCTCTCTCTCTCTCTCTCTCTCTCTCTCTCTCTCTCTCTCTCTCTCTCTCTCTCTCAAATGGTGCTGTTAAACTTGAATCTGCACCTTTTCCACAATTTATATTAATAACCAGGTGCTGTTGTTAAGATTATGATCAATATAGGCTTAAATGTTATAGCTGTTAGCTGTATAAATGGATGATGTAGCCCATAGAGTCGAACTTTATCCCTTATTGATTCCTTTCATTCATTTAGGAGATAATTGTGCTCGTTTCCTTAGAAAATCAGTATGCCACTATTGATTTGATTTAAGCAGAGAATTATCCTCATAGTTGCTGGGTGACCGGTGTGGCTGGCAGCCAGTGGGTTCATGGCTAAAACTAGACGTGGTGGATCAGTACTGTGACAAAATGTATTTCATCGCATGTAATAAGGATGGTTGGGCCTCGGGCTACTCCTCACTCCTCAATGACTGAAATTTGTTTATGTTCGTTTTTTTTTTTTTTTTTTAATTTAATAATAAGGTATTTGTTGTATTTCCCGAATAAAAACTGGTCGCTTCTGTCATGTCAAATTAGCACAGGTGCAGGGCTGGAATGTTCTGAGTTTTTAAGATTTCATTTGGATATGAAATAAAAATAAAAACCTAGTATTTTCAGATGCAAATTTCTGAATGTTACCATGTATACGGGTTTTTCTATAACAATTTTCTTCTCATTTGCAGGTTCTTTAGAATTCCCAATGCGCTCCTTCAGAAGATATTTCAAGACTTATCACAATTACGTGTCTGATTTCTACGGAGAATCTGATTGGATGTCATTGTCTAGCACCGGACAGGTAAGGTTTGTTGCAAGTCTAGTCTGGAGTAATTCGAGTTTTTTTGTGCTATTTCCAGTCTGCTGTTCATGACTGCATTGAGCTTTAGAATAAATTTCTAGTGTTAGTGTTTATAGAAGTCTGAGTGAAATATCAGATATTAATTTTTACTGATTATTTCAGGTTTCTGTAGCTCATAGAACGTGATCATATTTGCTTGGATGATTTAGAAGCTCTCTCTCTCTCTCTCTCTCTCTCTCTCTCTCTCTCTCTCTCTCTCTCTCTCTCTCTCTCTCTCTGAAATATTTCACTTGGATTTTTATAGATCACAATAGGTAATCATACTTCATACTTATTCTGGAAGAAGTAAATATATCCTTAGGATTTTAGTCAACTGAATATGTATTCAGTTTTCAGTTTATCATCATTCTTCATTGTTGTGTGATACGAACTTAGTTGTTTTTAGCTTTGTTTGTTGGCGAGTCGTTATTTTTATTGTTCTTTTTCTTTTTTTTTGGTGAGTCGTTATTTTGATTTCATTTTTAACAAATGTGGATGGGTACCGCACATGAAATTCCACTGGGATCCAAGTGTTCTGTTAGGACACTTGGAAGTCACTTTTAATCATTTTTAAACGCCTCCTGGGCCTTTGGAGTCAGTGTATCCCAATGCCACTTACAGCAGACATCTTCAATTGCTCAGTTTTGTACAGTCGATTCAAGCAGTGGGTTCTACGATGCCTAGTGCTTGATCTCTTCAAGGTGCTTCTTTTCATTGAAGCCTCTTTTAAGTGTCTGAAACACAATGAATATTCTTTCCTTGGCTTTTTCCTCTATATACATCATCCCTGTAGTTTGCACTTCTATATACCTGCTATGTGCCCTGTCAATCTCACAAGTCCTGGTAGGTTCATTTGAGATGGAAGTTTTGTTAAAACAGAAGTCATTGTTTTAGGGTCTTCTCTTGTTCTCTTCTGTCATACGTACGCAGTAAGAATGCCTTTAATTTTTTTGTTTGTTCTAAAGCTACATTTTTGGGGTTAAGACTGAGTGATATTTCTTGTGGTAAGATTTATAAAGCTTTGTGCCATCTTTTATTCCTTATAACGAAATTCGCAGATGACAGTACCACTCACTCTCTCTTGCGCTGTGGTTAATTTAACTGAAATAAACCTCGTAGATTATTTCCAACGAGACGTTGAAATCTCTGTTGAGTGAGCACGAACGGTGTACTGAAGGCTTTTTTTGAAACTTTTACTTTAATATATGTATGGGTATTGGGGTCCCTTTTTCATAGATTAATAAATGTGTTTAGCTAAATATACCAGATTTCGGTGGTGACATAATTATTCTAGCAGAAATAACGGACTGACTAATCATGTGGTTTTATTCGAGTGTTCGGCAGCTTGCTTTGAAAGTGGATGGTTTTTTCACAAGAATGTTTGTTCATGTTGGTGATGGTAAAAGAGACATACCTGAAGGGACCTTCAAGCTTGAAGTAATTGCTATGATACGGAATAGTACTTGAAGTTTTACTCTCAATAAAGCAGGTAGTTTATCTCTAGTTTATGAATTGTTGAACCTTCAGGTTATTTGTGAAAACTGGTATCAGATCTCTTTAGGAATACATTTTATCATAATTACGTCTGACACACACACACCCCAGAAGAAGAGAGAGAGAGAGAGAGAGAGAGACGAGAGAGAGAGATTAGAGATTGGCTATTATCCACTTACTTTCAGATTCAGATTATATAACAGGTTTAAACTTGGCCATGATCGAAAGGCAAATTAAAAATACCTTGAAAAGTCCAGTTAAGATGCAACAGTATTTAAAGATACGTTATGTGGGATGTGGGTGTATCTATAGGTTTTCTCGGCTGTAATTCAACTTCCAACCAGCCTTACTGGAGCTGTTCACAAATGTGTTGACAGTCAGATTTCTGTGTTAATGTGTATATAAAGTACTTGCTGGAATATTCCCTAACTCAGAAGCTTATTCCTCAACTACTGTAGTAGCATTAAGTGTTTTTGTTTGGAAACTGATGGTTAGTGGCTGGCGAGAGAAAATACTTATATTATAATAATAAAGTGAGAGAAATGCAGAAAAGTCTACCGCCTATTAACGACACAGACCGTAATTGATTTGTTTGGTATTGCTGTAGCATTTTTCTCGTACTGTAACTTCCTGTATTTTGTCTCGAGTAAATTTATGTGATTTAATCATGTTATGGTACAGTGCGTGTTTATTGTAAAATGTTACTCTAAATTTTAATGTTACTGTCTGTTGTTTAGTGGCTGATATCAGTTCGAAATGGTTATCTCGTCTTGCATTCCAGTTTTTAGTGTACATACAATCTGCAGTTTCCCTTTTTTATACACGATAACGGGGTTTTAGCTAAGATATGAATAACTATTTATTAAAGCTGGTCTAAGTATTAAAAAGGGGAAATTTGATCTAAGACTGTAGTTTTTGACATGTGGTAATTTTATTGAGTCCCACAAGCTTCAGTTATGGACAATTATGTCGCCATGCTTAATAATTGAGAAAAATTATATGAAGTTTATAATTGGAAAGGCATCCCTACCATTAGTCCATAAGTTTGAGTAAGATGTTAATGAAATAATTACTAGACATACCCTCTTGGTAAATATCAGTAAAAGTTAGTCTTTTAAAAAAAACTACTAAATGTGCACAATATACGAAAGATTTAAACTGTATTAAAACAAGCGTTTTCCTTTTACATTCGTTTATGTTTTTGAAGAACATCATAGAATAATGGACGTGTATAGAGGTCAGTGATATTGGAATGTTAACATTGCTGCTGCTTTCAGAATGAATTACTCTTCGCTTCGATGGCTGGATGTTGCAAGGAATCTTTTTATTCTTTCTTGCTTTGAACCGCGTCTTGGGAGTGGAAGTTCCAGTTCCTGGAGTAGATTTTTTATAGTATGAATCAGTCTGGGAGTGGAAGTTCTAGCTCCTGGTTCATGGAAAGTTGTTCTTGGAAATATTTGCTTTAATAGTTTATGAACCTGAATAAAATCTGGGGCTTTTATTTTAGAAATAGTTGTTGTAAATTGTAGAGAGAATTTTGGAGAGTGGAGGTAGTTCTTTTGGCTGTCTCCTTAAGATTTCAAGCAACACTTGTCAGTTTAAGAAGCGTTCCAAGGAACGAAAACAGACCAGAAAAGGGCTGTTATAGGACATTCAGAATTTTATTCATGGAAGGTCAGCTTCATTGCGAGAGTTTATTTCTTCCTTTCTTTTGAGTAATCTAGTTTGCAAGTAATGAAATCAATATTCAGTCACTGCTGTCTTTTGAGTGATAAGAGAGTCTCTATTTTCATATAGACTGTAGACACTGTAGTCTCTTCTGAAAAGTTTCTTCTGAAAGTTATCAGATTTTTTGGTTAGAATGAATAAGCATTCTCATGAAACTGTAAATGCGTATTCCTTTGCTTGTGACCTTTAAGTTAAGAGTCTCTAGTACGTAGGTTTGACTGTTTTATTATCTCTTTGTAGGAGTGTAGCACCGAGAACGAGACCTGCTCTGAATCCTGCAGAGGACGAGAACTGCTTTCAATCAATCCTTCTGGAGTGCAGTACTGATGACGAGAACCGTTCTAAACCATGCATGCAGCATCGTGGACAAGTATTGTTTTCAATCCTACAGGATTGCAGTACCGAGGAGGAGACTGATCTTAGAATGGGGAAGCTCACCTCCGGGTGGTCGTGGAAGAAACATGGCAGGGATCATTTTAACGTAGCTGTAGCTAGTTCGTAAAATATGCGTTATCTGTGTATTCTTAAGGGCGTTGATTTACACATTTTAGCTCATTTTTCGGCATATCTATAAAATTGTTTGGCAGAATTGCCCCTATTTGGCAGACGTTCTGTAAGTTGGCTAACATAAACTGTATTAAATATTTTTACTGTGAAAGGTTGTACAAATTTATGAAGCTGATTTCTGTAATGTTTATTGAAGTAAAAAAATATCTTGGCATGTCTGGTCTTTATTACACAAAAAGGATTAATACAAGCAGACAAAGGTCATTCTGGACAAGGTCATTCTGGGTCTTCGACCCTCTCGAACATGAGCACAAACCTCGACTCCCGCCGTGTGAAAAAAAAAATTAATAAAATGCTAAAATTGTTGAAAGTAGAGGTGTCCAGTAAAAGAAAGTGTATAAATATTCCTGGATTACCAGCTTCTTATTTAGTTTCACTTAAGTTTCCGGCGATCCTCTTGCCTCTCCGTTCTCTTGCCTCTCCTAAATTACTCTCGAACGTCTCTATAAAATAAGAGAAATAAGAATTACAACAACATGCCTCATAAAGAAACTACGAAACATTTTAGGTCAAACTAATATCGGATATGAAGATGAAGGATCAAACTAATATCGCCTGTTAAGAAGTCAATGATGGACTTGAGATATATATAAATGAAAGTTTTTAATCTATATTATTGATCGAATTCTTATCTTTTCGATACCTTACTTTTCAAAATCAGCTTACTCTAAGTTTTGAAAATCTTAATTTGTCAAGTTCTGAAAATCTAAGCTTAGTCTCATAAGTTTTCAAACGGTTACAAATTAGACTGTGAAACGACAGTTTATAAAGAATCTGAATTAGTTTGCAATTACTAAATACGTACGAAATGGGAAGTACAAATTAAAAAATTGAGACATTAAGACTATAATGAAAATTTAAAAGCTGCTGTTAGAGATCGTTTTACCCTGGTTTAGTAAAAATATAGGTGTAAAATTACTAATTACCCTAGTTCAGTAAAAATATGTGCTAAATTACTGAGTTGTTTTATTTAACATCTACTAAATTCAGTACCTCAGATAGAAGGATATTTTATAACGAGGGAATAGAAGTTAATAGTAGCAACAGTTAACGCTATATTCTAGGTGGCTTTATTTTACATATTCAAAAACGAAATATTCACTCAAAAAGAAAAATCAAACTTAAGAGCTCGAAGCATGCGATATGTAAAGTAATAGTCAGAGAAATTATCACTACAATTATTCAGTGAGTGAAACAGCTTTTCAAGGGCAATTTTAATTAGTATTTCAACCTGAGTGCGCTTCTTCGTTACTAACTACCAATCTTTACTGGTAAATGTTTAGTGATTACAACATTTACGAAACCATACTTATATAGTTTATAGATAATGACTAGTCGAGTTATTTCTAAAGAAAGAGGTGCGATATTCTGAAAAGCAGAGCGTGAGCGTTTTGCGCAAAAAATAAATAAATTAAATAAAAAATAAAATAGAAAATTAAAAATTTCTGAGAGAGAGAGAGAGAATGTCCCTAGCATTTTAAATAAGAGGGGATATTAGGTAAAAGCCAACACTAATACCCGACAGGTAGGTTCTTAAGTTTGCGTGCGTTCTATTATAGTAAAAGCCATGGCTATAGTACAAGGTTTTTTTCAATGCTCGAAAGTTATGCATTACCATGCTTAATTTATACTAAAGTGTGAGAACATACAAAATAATGTACATCCGTGTAGTGTTTTAGTTAAGTTTGCAGCAAAAAAGAGAAACTATTTAGGCCAATCTTCGATCGATAAGACAGGCATGCATGTCCACTAACCAAAAGGTCTTGGCAAATATTTAGGTATTGTAAAAAACTAAACTAACTTCATAATTATTACAAATTTAGGAGTGGGATTTTGTATCATTTAACGGTATCTGTACGTATCCTGTAATTATAAAATACATTCATCTGGCTTCATTAAATTTCATCATAGTCTACTCTACTGGTTTAAACCAGTGAAAACAAACATCACAAAATCTTAGCACTCGACACCTGAATAATTTTAACAAATAAAAAAATATACTAAATGTCTTTAAAATACTACCAGCACTAAACAAACATTTTTCAGGACCATTTACGAAAGCCGTTTCAAATTGAGTTTCAAGTCGAGTTATATAAGAAAGAAGACCAACAGAGAGAGAGAGAGAGAGAGAGAGAGAGAGAGAGAGAGAGAGAGAGAGAGAGAGAGAGAGAGGAAAATAAGGAGTTATCAATACAATTTATTCAAGCATGAAACCCAATTATACGTCAATACCTATTCGATATCCCTTGAACTCTGCAAAAATGTAACCTATTAAAAATTAAAATTAAACTTAACCCCCTTCAGAAGTGCTTACGAATAAAATATCAGTTTACCACTAAATCATTCAAGATTTTTCCCGAATTCGGAACTTAAAACTCGAGATGAAAAGCTATTCATACAAGAAAATTTTCCGCGTCTTGTTACTAATTCCTCTAACCACATTTAGGTCTTAAATCTTTCAACCACATTTAGGTTTCAACCTGTCAGCAGATTTCAGGATCTTATGCATACAACTACATAGCTGGAAATTCAGGTTAAGGGAAATTTTCTCTCTCTCTCTCTCTCTCTCTCTCTCTCTCTCTCTCTCTCTCTCTCTCTCTCTCTCATATGGTTACACTGAAATGTATAGCAAGAATCCAAATTTACAGAAGCACTAAACGACAATCTTCGATGGCAACTGCCTTTGGATACTCGTCTCAGGAACAATGGATCTGCATCAAGAACATTCAGAATGGCGTATAGGGGTCTTCACTTAGGTAATATGAAAAATTTACTTATCGGGATAATGAGGTATCACAATATACAAAACTTTCATAATAAAGTCATGAGGCTTGTTTTGGGCTCGGATGAAAGAGGCAGAAAAGTTAAAAGCAAATTAAACTCAAAACTCCTTCAAGGTTGAGACAATTGCAAGGGATGAGTTGTTGAGTTACCATCATCTAAAGAACTTGACATATAACGCGGCCGGATGGTAACTGTTTACAAAGAGAGAGAGAGAGAAGAGAGAGAGAGAGAGAGAGAGAGAGAGAGAGAGAGAGAGAGAGAGAGAGAGAGAGAGAACAGAAAAATTGCAGAAACTAAGGTATGCAAGTTTTAACCTTTAATTATTTCTTAGGTTTAAAAAGAAGAAACCACTGACAAATTTAGAGGAAAAAAATGTATGAAAGTAATATCTTTTATAATGCGGCCCACATCGAAACTGCAAACTGCAAAATACAAATGTTTTAAGTACCTTGTAAGTATTCCTAAAACATACGAATGCAGCAAAAGACTAGACACATGGAAATATATCTCCGTGTGTTATTTAGATTTGTGATTGATAAATAAACTTATGTAACAGAACACCACAGTGGCGAGCTAATCTGCTGAAATGTATATATCACTAACGCATGGACTTTATAGTGGACATGCAGAAGATTAAGTAAAATCTGCAACAACACGTACCAATTCTCACAAGTACAACTTACTTCACAGGTTTTCGAGCTATTGAGTACTGACGCACCTCGAATTGTGTAAGCTTATATTCCCGTTATTTTTCCCAGCTACCTACTTGCTTCTTACCTAATAATGCGATAATCAAATTTCCTAAACTATACGTATGCATATTGTACTAATATATGCAGAATATGAGAGCATGTAATTTAATGAATTAAGGATAACCACTCAGTCTTGAAAAGATTAATGTTTCTACCATGTTTCAGTTTAAAACGTAGGTATTAATGTGTGACTTCGCTGATATTTTTAACCTTTCGAGACATCTTATGGTCAAGCTAACGTCCCTTCCACCGTCTGATCAAGATAAGAGTTTGACTGGGTGTAATTGCACTTAAGCTTAAAACATATAAAAATTACAAGGACTATAAAATCCGTACCGAAAGGATACTTTTATTAATAGGCCAATCCAAGTGGAGGCCTAAACTTTTCATCACGGGGAAGGTCTGCGATATTGTTTGCTGTGATGCTCTTTAAAAATAAAAAATTACGTTGAAACTTCAGGGAGACAGACAAGACCAGAAAAGCTACAAATTTCCTCAAACACTCCATCCTATAAAAAAAATTTACGCAAAAATAATATCTATCATTTGAAAACTTTAAATGACGCTATTTATAGATTTATATTTCATGTAGGGGGGAGAAAACCGGAATTATCAGGTCGAGCGGTAGTTGAAAGTAATTGACATTCTGCAAAATATTTCCATGTTTTACTTCTAAAGTTTCTGTCTTCGGGAAACTGTGGGATAGCCTGGAATCAGTATTTGATTCTATTTTAACACAAATTTAGGAGCCTGCTGAATTCAACCAAACATTGAAAAATTCGGAGAAATTAGACGCTGTCAATATCAACCTGGTAAATAAACGATGCAGCAGCAGCAGCGCAGCAGCAGCATCAGCAGCAGCAGCAGCAGCAGCAGCAGCAGCAGCAGCAGCAGCAGCAGCAGCAGCAGCGCAGCAGCAGCAGCAGCAGCACAAAGGTATTTAACAATTCACCGAAGTACGATCCGATAACAGGAAATATTTGCGGTTTAAAAAGGATATATTCTGTTACTATTCCCAAATTAAAGATTGCAATAGAAAAAGAATGTCATAATTTATGAGACTATATAGAAAGAAAAATTAAAAACAAATGGAACATTCGCCAGCATCTCACTGAGGTACGAAAGTGTCCTTTGAACCTGTAGAACAAGAAAGTCAAAATGAGTAAGATATGTGATAAGAATTTTTACGTTGTTCTGTTCACATTCCATCATACTTTACAACAAAATCAACAACCACAGAGCAGGAATGGGGATAATTACATTTCTCTATTGATTAAATTTTGAAATCCTAAACATTTTTGTTAAAACAATGAGGCGATCCTGTTGTACATAAGAGTACATCAAGTTACAGAGTACTACAAATATCTTTATCCTTAACCTTACGCATAATGTAATGCCACTACCATCCATCAGCCACATGTACTAAATACTGCACTAAACTCTGTAAGGAACAAATTAATTAACGTCGACAATCGTCAGATTTAAACTAGCAATAAGACAGGAAAGCTAATGCCCTTCTGTATCCAGACAAAATAAAATTACGACGGTATGGGCATTAAGGCATATGGTGAACTGTAGGAACATACCAAATATAATATCGTTTATCAGCAAAGAAAATTCTGACTACCTCATGCCACTTTCGAGCCCAGATAACAGAAAAACTTTTTTACAGAGATAATTAAAGGCTTTGCCAAAATTTGCAGGAACCTAAGGTGTTGATTGGAAAGGTCAAGTCATGAGAACGTAACTAGGGAATTAAAATACGCTGTCCATTAAGAGTTCACAAACAAAAAAGTTCATGAAACCAAGGAAAAGAGCAAAATCAAGAAAGGCTTCACCTTATGAGCTGATACTACAGGCCATTACAAAGCAATATAAAGTTGAGCTTCTGCTTGGAGTTAAAACAAAGCAAGTAGTCTCACAAAAAACGACAAAATCGAGACTGCAACAGTTCATACCACCCTTAGAGAGAATGTACAACCTATGATTGACGTATGATTGACGTCAAAACCCGGCCTAGGTGCTTCAGGTGTCAAGATGTACGGCCACCACAAAGACAGCGGCAAGGCAAAGTTAGTGCTAGGGATTACAGCAGGAACTATGCCATGCCTCCCAAATTTTAAGAATGGTGGACAATGTCCCGATTTTCAAATGATCGCATTTCCTAGGAGATAACTTACAGACTACAAAGACCTCATTCATCCTTAATTCAACCACTGGCACCTGCACAACCAAATGCAGCTCCAGTCATACCTTATGAAACTGCACAATCTACGGCGTCTTCACCACCGCCGAGGGTGAATCTTGATACAAAAATTCCTCCTTCCGAATTTGTTCAGGAAACCCTACCGAGCCTCAAAGTTCATCGGGTCGCAAGAACCACCATCTCACCCCTTAGTTCCTTTTATCCCTACGAAAGAAAACGCTCATGATGCAACGTTCACAAGTTTTTTTTTTTTTTTTTTTTTTTTTTTTTTTTTTTTTTTTTTTTATGACTAACAGGCAGTTTGAAAAATTACCACACCTGCATCTGGTAGCATCAACAGAAGTAGTACTTAGGGGAGTAGATTTTCTATCCAATGCAAGCTTAATTTGGGGAAAGTCTTACGAGGCTCAAAACGGTTTTTTTCCCCGTCCGAAATTTCTAGTCTTATATGAAACCAAGAACCATTGATTAATGAATTGCTTTGGAATATGGTCCTAAGATTTATTTTTTGCCATAAATACTGTTTTGTATTTTGATCTATAATCTTTTTTATTTGCCTTCCAGGTCATCTCTTGCTTATCAGGACTCGCTGCATAAACTTCCCGATAACAGAGACCTGAAGGCAAATATATGGTAAAACATCCAAACACAAAACGAAAAATGCAAATAAAAATAATTACTTTTAACAACCAATCAGGACTGAAATACAAGGGCTGGACTTGCACCCATTAATACTAAAATTTCACATTCAATCCACTAATACTTCAGGAAAATAAACCAAATTTTAGATATCGATATTATGAAAAGCAGAGAAAAACTAAATACATTGTCTGCAAGTGATTGGAATCACTAAGAATACTAATTTCAAAACCCTTCAGACTTCCACTCTCTTTCAGGCAATCAAAACTAATAACTCTTTGGCGATTTCGTTTGTTTGTATGGTGATTTTACGTTGCATGGAACCAGTGGTTATTCAGCAACGGGACAAACGGCTTTACGTGACTTCCGAACCACGTCGAGAGTGAACTACTATCACCAGAAATACACATCTCTCACTCCTCAATAGAATGGCCTAGAATCGAACCCACGACCACAGAGGTGAGACGCTAATACCATACCAACCACACCGCTGAGGCGCTTGGCTACTTCGTGAAACACTTGTCAGCGACAAACTTATTACACTAAGCGAGCATCGGACGACGGTTTATTAACAAAGAACCATTGCACTCCTTAACCGAGATCTAAATTTATGGAATTACCCCTAAATTCAACTAATTTCCATTAGTTAAAGAACAACAAAACGATACGGAATACTGTAGAACAGGAAGACTCCGATTGTTACTGGCACCTCTCAATAATAGAAAATCACCACCACACTTGCCCTTTGAAAAGAAAAAAAAAAGTGAATGGGAAGTGATAGTAGTACACAATCTTCCAGCACAATACGTGCTCATGTGCCCCCATACAAAGTGAACTGAACGTGTCCATCTGTAACACCAAAACTAGAGCGTCGACAAGGGAAAATAAAGTCACTACTCAAGATAAATGCAAAGAAATTCTCTCATAACAGGCTTTCCCCAGCATACAAAAACCTTACACCGCATTAATATTATGGACAACAAAAATGAAGACTCGACAAATCCCTCTGATTGCAGACCATCCTGTTTACTGGTAAGGTGTCAAAAATGAGAAAATATATTTTGTCGCACCAAGTATGGAGGCCAGTTAATGTTTTGACAGCATAAAACAACATATGCACAAGAAAACACGCAACACAGTAGACCACTAACGCTCCAGGTACATAAGGTCAGATAACGCGCAGGCTACCTGGCTCGCAGAGAGAGAGAGAGAGAGAGAGAGAGAGAGAGAGAGAGAGAGAGAGAGAGAGAGAGAGAGAAAGTTTTGTTGTTGATAAAGGATTTGTAACAGTAATTTCTTAAAATAACACCTGTAAAGTCTTTGTTTGACCCCAGGGCAATATCACCGACGGATTGACATGCATTTAAGTCCCTCAGATTGTATCAACTGTCTTTGTTGTACATCAGAATTTCAAGTAGACTTTCGGTATACCTACAGTGCGACTTTGGACGTGTCTAGAAAAAAATTTTCAAGGCTTTTATATAGTCTTGTGGTACAAGACTGTGACGCAATAATCATGGTCAGTAACTGTGCGGTCTATGGTTGCTTTAACAGGACAGAATTTTGCACTAACTGGTTGCTCTAATCAGCGATAAAACAAACTTAAACAGAGAGCATGAAAACAACTTTCAGATTAGCTGAGTTGTTGTCGATGAATACATCAAGCAAATTCAAATCCTATAAAGGGCGTGACCTTGCTTTAGAAATTTGCATTTGCATAACCAGCAACTTAGTTAAAAATATAGACTTGGATCTATAGTTTGAGAACGAGAATACAGAAACCACTCATGAGGATAAGGCCAGTTTGTCAGCTGATCCAAATAATTCGAAGTCAATATCTGGTGTAATTGAAGAAGCATCTTGGCGATATATATAGGTGGCTACATTGTAAAAAACAAAATATTCGGTGCGGTGTCCTCATTCATGTCAAAGTGATCAAAGTTTCTGGGTCGATAAAATGAAGAGTCAAATCTATAAAAGCCGTCTGAAAATTTTCTCTCACAATTAAGCTTTATGAGAGATTTATTCAAAGCCATTCATGGGGAAAGTCCTAGGAGGGGAAACATTGGATAAAAATGCTTGCTCATGAAATGAAATCAACAGGTGTTGAGGTCCCAAGCGAAGTGACTTCATCTTTTGAAGAAAATAAAAGTTTTTTTTAGGAGGAGGTACCTAAACAAGAAAAATGAGGGTAATTCTATACAATAGCTCCGCCACTAATAATTGATATTTTTTTTCTGATGAATTACTTAGTTCTTTATCTAAAGCTTTTTTTTTTTTTTTTTTTTTTTTTTGAGGAGGAACAGTATTTTTACCCTAATTGTTAACCTTTCCAATCATGGGGGACCCCCATGGGAAACCGGGGTTTTTGGGTGGGAATGAATTGAAGAATCCGTTTTAACATACGAATAATGGCACATGTAGAATTAGCAATAAACAAGGCCACCAGCTAACCTAAACAAACCACCTAACCTAACCTAGTAGCCGTATCCTTATCTAGCGAAGGGAGTTATGAAGTCGAAGGACTTGGTTTTTTCAGGTGGGTCAAATTTAATTTTGATTTTTAAACAACTTCTAGACCTAGCGCCGCTTAGATTTATATATCAAACGAAACCTTGGACTTCCCTCTTTTTAGTGAAAGTACTTGAATTTGATAACTTGCTGGCGGAGGTATTGTATAGAATTACCAAAATGAGATGGATAACATTTAAATTTTGTGATAAAATATTTCACAAAATTTACATTTTAAACTTTAATTATGAATATGTTCCTAGTGATTAAAATTTTAGTGTTTTAAGGAACTGTATGATTGACCACTTTTTTGTGTAGAAACAATAAACAAAGGAAACTGGTATCGGCATCGGAAATATGGCAACACTAGTTCTTTCGTGTGACGTCATTACAAGTCGGCAGACCTAAAGTGCATACTTACCTATACTTACTGACTACACCACTTTAATTCCTAACCTCCTACCGTCAATTTAAATTGCAGCAATTTTTATAGTTGGTTCATTATCAATTACCCCAAGCACTGAATTTACTTACCTTCACGATAAAATATAAAAAAAATTATCGTATTCCCGGGTTGGAAATTATTTTCTGGTGTTTCAAAGTGTGCTGTATGAATGCGAATATTTATTGCAGTAGTTTCAAAGACTGAAACTACCCCTTGAAATCCTACAATTATGGAGGTCCAGTTGGGTAACCGGGGTGTTTTGGAGGTGGGTAAACAAAACTAGCGTAATAAAACTGTATACTCACTTTGAAAACGTTCAATAACCTTTATTAAATCTCAGAATATGAACTTTCAAAAATATCCTGGACACATTCTAGTTCATCCCTGTATTTCCCTCCTGTGTGTTCCCATCCAAAGCCAGGATTCACTGTGGTTCCCCATAATTAAGATAATAGGGGGTCCGATATCTATCAATACTATTTGACGAATTTGTAATAAAAAAAAAACACGACAAATATTGGTAGATCTAGCTAATAACTCCGCGTCGAGGGTATTTCTTTGGAAATTAGTTTCCTATAGTGGTTCGGTTGTTTATTAAGAATTTGCCGTTTTGGGAGGTTGGCTGTATTTAACCCCCCAGGGGCTAGCACTAAACACTGCTAAATACACTAGACGCCCCAATCCCTAGTGGCTGCCGTATTCTCGGGAACGTTCCTTGCAGTCCGTGCAGAGGTATTACCTAGAATTACCAAAGTATTTCTGGAAAACTAATCCAAGGAACGAACCTTTCTTTTAAGATATGCCTAATTTCAAAATCCCCACTTAACGGTGAATTTTGAACAAAAGAATTGTCGGGTTTCAGCATTTATCAAGCACAGTACCCAGACTTTTAGATGCACGTAACAAAAGACGGTGAAAATACGCTAGCCACAGGGACAAGAAGTCCGACTGGGAGGCCCACTATATATTGTAGAATGTACATTTGTCGAACCAAAGAACTTGAAAAATGACTGATCGGATAGCAATATCTACCGGTTAAGATCATGGGAACATTGTGTAACAATACTTAAATCTTGTTAGCATTAAGCATATTCAGAGATCCATCGAAAATTAGTATTGGGCAAAACTACCTTTTGTTTACTTCGTGAACCAATTAACGGAAGGGCGAGTCCCATTAAATAAACGAGAATTAAGTTTGATTTCATTTACCAACAAGACCCTTTAAATATCAAAGCAAATGTATGCTGTCAAGTGATACTCTAATACAATTACGACGAAAAGATAAATAAACCTCCGCAAAAGTTTCAGAAGACAATACTGGGCCCCACAGCAACTTGACATTCATTTTCACAATATCGCGATTTCACTATCCCTCACAGGGAAAAATTGTGATATAACTACTGGTCCCCTATCCAGTCACAATCTAATACAAGGAACTCATTTATATTACTAATTTTGAGATAAGATGCTGTTCAAAAGTCTTTATGCTGCTATGGCCTTTCGATTACTCTTAACAGACATCTATCGCACTAGGTGCAATTACATTTGTGCCCTTAACTACCACATTTCTCTTCGCAGTCATCAGTGCATTTGGAATTGTATACATAAATAAATGCCGGCACTAATAAACCTTAAATCAAGAATATACCTCTCAATAGTAATCAAATAACCTCCTGTTTTAATAGAGAAAACAAAGGCACACTACCCTCACAGTTGTAGAAATCTCCAGAACCTTCTTTACAGCGTACACCACAGCCGAAAAGGCTGTGACGGTTTTCCTCTTGGTCTATTTCAGTTTTCCTCTTGACTTCTCTCATTGGTCAAGCCTCTGCGCTTCGGATGTCAGCATGTAAGCTAACCTCCCATTGGCTGGACTTTTTCATGAGACCCTCAACGGTATTTTCAAATAATACATTATTCGAATAATCTGTTTTTCAGAGGGTTGAATTTAATATACATGTTAATGAACATAAAGTCGGAGAATAAATTGGAAGAAATAGCAAGAGATTTTTAAAAATATTGGGAAAAAAGCGGTAAGAATCTGAATTAACATCAAACCAAACGATCGAACAAGATGATCAAGTCGTGTCGGACAGTGAAACAAATTTTATATCTTAAATGGAAAAATACCAAACCTACTATGAAATTCAGGGCCTCTGTAACACGGTTTTTTGGATTTTGCTCCTTATCAAAGCATCGGAGGTAGCTGAAAGTTGACATATGTATATTTTACAACTACACACAAATTTTGTCAGCATTATCAATAACCTAAACCCGATAGTTTTAATTTTTATAGAGTAAAAATGATCTAGCCGACGCCATGGCCAATGATTGCGAGCCAAGAGTCGAAAACATTCATTACGTAAGCAAGGTAAACATCGTTTTACGAAATATTGCCCCGCCCATCCACTAGACAGAAATCCATTCACCTTATTCCATCGGGTCTGAAACCCATAGTAGTCAAGAATGGCTAACAGGATTTGGAATTGTCCCCGTGGTTGCAAAACTGCATTTGTCTTACGACTTGCAACTTTATACAGTCAAGAGAAAGCCCGTGGCCATACTTACTATAGTCTGAATAGGTAATTATTCAGTTTCTAGTTTAAATCCAATGTTTATGTTCTGATTTGTATTTAGCGTAACGTGATTATAATACTTGTAATGTCATTCAGGATTTCGAACATTTCCATTAACTATTCACTATCCCACCAAGAGAGAGAGAGAGAGAGAGAGAGAGAGAGAGAGAGAGAGAGAGAGAGAGAGAGAGAGAGAGAGAGAGAGAGAGATTGTATGTAAACAGTCTTTATATAACTATTTTTGTTAAAATAAGATTTTTAGCCAAAGTAAATACAAGCTTACATGTGCTAAAATCTCCAGCAGACCAACGGATCATCCGATATAATTTATTTCGTCTTCTTTAGTCTGTACGACCATGTTGGGTATAAAGACTTTATGAATGGCGGAACGATACATAGATGTGGGTGGGGTATCTGTGCTAGCGTAGTAATACTACTGTAGCAGTAGTGCCGCAAAATTAGTAATAGCAGCAATATACATGAATTAAACGTTTAGGCCAACTGCTGGGATCCCTGAGGATCATTTAGCACTTCTTACAACTACTCGAGAAATGAGTTTTTATAGCCAGAAGTTAGATTTCTAACACAACAATGGCCATGATAGCCTTCATTGTTATCCTGAATTATAACGAGGCCAAAGTGGGTGGAGCCTCATGAAGTCATCATTCTGACGATAATTATTGGTGAAGGTTTAAAGCCAAAATACGATACCGTCTATTTTTTTTTTTTTTTAGTAAATAGGTAGATAGCCAATAAATAAAATTGCTTGACATTGGATACAGCAGTTATCAAATCAAGCTTGTCTACTTTGAAAATTACCAACTATTCCCTACATCTTGTCAATCTGATTGTGACCTATAAAGCAGACTGTAATTTCTTAGGACACTTATTTTGGGAGTTAGACTAATAATCAAAGTGTTTTTGTATTTATTAACATATTTTGTTGGTTTGTTCATTATGATAATTATCAGTGGAGAGGATTCAGAGTTCTTAAAGGTGTACTGCTTTGCTTGTATTTAAATTTGTATGTCATTGTTGCCAGAGGTATAGCCTTCGTTACGTATAGCCAATCATCCATCGAGAAAGAGGGAAGAAATACTGTCATAAGTTACGTAACGAGTGCGTTCGAAACCTTATCTCTGAGTAAGTTGGCCCGTCTTCAAAAAAGGTCACTTTTACATTATAAGTACCAAATTTATTCAACCTACGTAATGCAGAATACAGTCAAAATTTTATGTGTAGATATAATGTGTATTCTGAATAAGCGTTCTATCTATGTAAATGCATAGATAAAAAGTTATTGCCAAAAAACCGTGTTACAGAAAGCCCTGAATCTCACAGTAACAAACGAAAACAATTACATAGTAAGGAACGAATATTTCAACCGACCCTTAATTCCAATCATGTACAAAGCAGGGTTGGCAATGGTTAAATCAAACTGATTTAATCAAGTGATAACATTTTTATTTTTTCATAAAAAATCATGACTTTATAATTTTTTTTATTTTTTTAAATTTGAAAGCAAACAAATTGAACAATATGGTTTGGAGGTTAATAAAAACTTAAGCATAACTGTAATGCATCTATTTGATTTTGAAATAAAAAAATTGCAAGTACATACTTAGGCCAGAACTGGAAACCTAAAAGATAAATCAATAGAAATTCTGTAATAAAATACATTTTGAGGAAAAAAAGGATTGAAAAAACATCTAAACAATACAAAAAAAAAAACTAAAAAAGCAAATAAATAAAAAATCAAATAAATCATTGAATTTTATATTTAAAAAAAAAAAAATCACCAACCCTGGTACAAAGTTGTGTGACAATTTCCACTTACTTAAAAGGCTTTGTGATCTAGGTTGTCTATCCCTAGTGTCACTAAGACCTCACAATTCCATAGAGCATGGAGGATTCATCTATATATATATATATATATATATTAATATATATATATTATATAATATCTAATAAACCACATTACATACATATTATACATCTTATATGTATATTATTTTATATCTATATATATGATATATATTATATGTTTATTTGTATATATGTATGTATGTATGTATGTATGTGTGTGTGTGTGTGGACATACTCATCTATCTTCCTTGGGTTTATGGTACGTTGCTGTGTATGTAAGCATATGAGAATAATTTATTTGGGAGGGAAACCCTCAAGGCAGACGTTCTCCAGCACATGAATGAAAATGAGTTTGTTGCAGAAGTTCTTATGCTGTCCTGCCCTTATGCAAATGGCAACTGGAGGCCGGAGGAAGTTAGAAACTGAGGTTTTCTTTTCGTCTTTATAATGATGATAGGAAAAATAATAACTGTTATATTTTCGGGAAGTAGAGTACTGGCGTCATCCCACCGAAGATAAATAAATAGTGGATAGTTTGGTGGGAGATTGCGTTACGAAAAGATCGGTTCATAAATCAAACAAGTTATCCGTGTACAAATAAATGATTTTGATCCCAACATGACATATTTTGTAGACTGTAAAAAAAATAAAAACTTTTCTTCGTCAGCGCTGAAGAAAACGAGACTTGAAAATTCATCGACTCAGGCATTTTCATGTATATCTGTGATTTTAGGAATAATTACAAGTGACCTAATAATAATTAGAAGAGCAATATGTATTTTGTTTTTTGAAATATTGTCTCATAATGAGCAGAGTGAAATACTTTACCCTTTCTGAATATTTTAGAAAACTGAAGAATATAAAAGAAACAAAAAATTAATTTTTAAAAATTGGTGACGTAGGTTTTTGTAAATGTAGAACAGTTGACAAATAACAAACTTGAAAAGGAATGTTCTAATGAAGCTTATTAATTTTATCATATGATGTTTTCATTGCACAATTCTTTGCAATTCATATGATTTTACTGAACGGCCCTTGATAGTCATATGTGATTCTGTAGAGACAATTTTCGTTTTGAACACTAAATTGTGAATAAGTCTGCTTTATTATAGACTTTTTTACGTTATTGGTTTTTTGTTTCTCAGATGGCCACTGGCTCTATTCTGTCCCATTCAGGAAATTTTCTGCCGAGAAAATTAAATTCATAACAGAATCAGATGACTTTGACACATCAGACAAAAACAAACGCTATTCAAGGTACAGTTTTTAATTCCACAGATCACTTGACCGTTTCATTTAGATTTTTCCAAGCGATGGACTCAAGATATCATGCAGTACCTCGTTAGTTTTGAAGTGTTCGTGCAGATATACGAATAGATCAGTGTGGAATTGCGTCCATATATTTTTGGCAGTAATGACCTAGAAAAATAAGAATGTTTTTCCCATAATATTCAGGATGTTCGCCCAACTGAGACTCATCAGCATAAGAAGATTAAACCTGTTTATTGAAAGCGTTTCTATTCGGGAAAAGCTGCAAATGATGTTCCAGCAAATTTTTTTTTTATTCAAAGTTATTTGTGGAATACAACAACTAACGCGTAACGATGGGCATAAGTAATTATATAATTACAGGATAAAACAGTGTCATGTATGACCGTCGATTATCGACGGAAATTTAATACGAATCCGAACTATTGAATTATATTTTTCTCAGTTTATTACTTGCTTTTTGGTTTGTTGACCTTGCATCACATAAATAACCAAAGGTTTTAAAATATAAATAAAGGTTGCCTGCTGCAGTATGAGGAGTAAGTTATTTCATTGACATTTTAAACCACGAACTGCTTCACAGATCATTGATCATAATATGTTTTTTTTTTTTTTTTTTTTTTTTTGACCTGCAAATAAGAAAATAGATCATAAATAAATTTCTGGGTGTAAATATATAATTTTTTCAAGTTCGTTCATGTGCTTTATATCTATGAGGGATGACTCACATGTTCATGAAGTTCTGAATAATAACTTGACGTCTCAGAAGACAAACTTGCAAAAATTAAAATCTGAACAATTTAATATTGATGATTATAGCGACAGTATGCATTCAGTCACGGCGTAAAGAGATGAATACTAAGAAATCAGGGATTTGCTATGAATAATAAAGGAAAAACACTATCTTCAAGGCTCCTAACTATTGATTCATTGTGTAACTGCTTTGAGGTTTTCCTCCTGCTACACCCTTCAAACCTTTTTACTGGCCATTTCCACTTCAGCACTGAATGACATCATAGGTCCCAGCGCTCGGTCTTTGGCCTAAATTCTATATTCTATTCTATCGACTGATCGACAGGGAAATGGAACATCCAAGAACGATGCTGTTCAAAGGGCCATTAGAGTCTCTCGTTTTATATCTAGCTTTTATGAGCGTTTAAGTGAGCCGGATTCATTTTCTCTTTCTCAATAGACCTTTTAGTTTTGATTTGAACTGGTCCCTGAAGTGACTACTCTGAGCGGATGGATGACTTCCTCTTATCCGATAAATCAGCTTTGAGTTGGTATTTTGAATCCAGTTGAAAAGTCATGTTCTAGCTGCCGAGTCCCTTTCCGAATATTTAATGCATTTTCTGGAATTTCTTAGTCATTTGGGACCGTTAGGACGTTCGTTTCCATATAACGCTTTCATGTACAAACACTCAAAAACCTTTTGGCAGTGTTTCATAACTTTTCGTTCACCTGCCTGACGCACGATTCATGCCTTATTTATTTATTTTTCTTCTCAAAGATGGAAGAAATCTTATGTAATGACGTTAAAATCAGTTACTGATATCTTTAGAACATCATGTTATGTTATTGTGTAAAACTATTTTCCATATATCAAAACTGACGTGAACGAAACGAAGTGATAAAAAACGTCATATCACAACCACTGATATACATTACCAAATAAATAGGAGATACTTATCACTAGTAGTTTCGCATAAACATAGTCCTTACATTATCAATTCAATAGCAAGTTGAAGGTAGTTGAGCTATTCCATTTGTTAAATTTTACAGAAAACATTGGAAACTCACAAAATGCTATCGAATTTAAAAACAAAAAGAAAAACAAATCATAACATAACAGTGAGAACCATGCGACCTCACTCTATTGCTTATGATGTCGTTATGTGCACGGGAATCTAATGTCAATGTGTCATTTATCGGTCTAAGAAACATCCCTCGCTGTATTGCACTGCATTCGGTGCAAGCTCCTGTTGGAGAGATATCAAGAAAGCTTAATATGCCGGAGAGAATCATACATAGATGAATCAAATTGTTTAGAGAACGGCAAAGGTTAGAACATGGGCCTAGAGATGGAGCACCTCGAAGCACCACAAGAGAGCAAGACAATACAGTAGTGTAAATGTTGCTGAGCAACATTCATTTTAGCATTTTGAATTCTAGCGCCTTGTCACGATATTGCTGAACCAGAAAATCATGACTACCTCTTCGCCTATGACTGCGGTCTGATGAATACTTTAGATGGAGAAGAAGAGATTTTCAAAAATACCCTTGAAATCTTTGATTGTTGTCTAATGAATAAGCAAACTTATCACTGATGGATGAGAGATTCAGTTAGGCTTACTCTTTTTGTTTTGTTTTTTATCGGTGGCCAGTAAAGACCACGGATAGGGAGGGAAACAGTTTCAATTGTGCATGCATTTATTTCTTCAAAACCTAAAGAATACATTTTATAGGGAGATGCTTTATTAACATTACGAACTCCATCGTGTGAGAGCATCGCTAATGATAACGGTTATTTTAAAATTCCCCGCACCGACAACAGAAGCCTTAAAATGAATGTTTATAAAATATTTTCTGTTCAAAGTTACTTTATCTTCTCATTCCCCAAAATATTTGCATATACTCGTGTTACACCCTGTATGATTGTTGTAGATGTTAAAGAGCACCCCTCATTAAAGCAGTAGGTTTTTCTTGAAATTAAAAAAAAAAATGAAATAGACGTAAACGAGAACGTCACCTTTCATATTTCTTATCCTTTCCGCTGATTATAATATGCTTATGGTAGTAGGTCTAGCCATACATGTGAAACTAATTTTAATTAATTTCTATTTAGAAGAAATGAATAGCTACAGAAAGATCAACCGAGGAAAGCTTTAATGAAAGTAAGCCTTTCTTAGTGTATTCGTCAGTGTTGACTCCCACACCTTTCCAACGTGTCCAAATGAAACAGGATGATATGCAAGGAATTCGATAAAAAATAAAAGACTGAATTATATTCGTTTGATTTTTTTATGATTGCTTTTAGACTTTGAATAACTAGGTCTGAGTAAGTTATGTTAAGCAATTATGAAAAGGATAAGAAAAAAGGAGAACATGGCCAATAAAACAAGAATAACGGGAATAATAAAATAAAGTAGATTGATATATATATTGTCTTTTTAAATATTCATTCACATTACGTATCCGAGAGAGTATACTGCTGCAAATAGACCTAGGCTAATTATGTGTGAAAATCAGAAGTCCAATTAAGGACAAAAACTAGTTTAATTAAACATTGTTATTAAAGAATGTTAATGCCTTAATGTATTATTTATCGGCTGTAGGAGACGAAATGGCAACACCCCAGTGCAGTACGATACGTTTGGTCAAGACTCGAGCGGCAGCAAAGCCAACTTCAAAAGGCTTATGCTGTTACGAACTAGAGTTGAGAATAAAATTAGAATTCATGGACCCACCGGTATATATTTTCCTTACTTTGCAAAATAATTATCTTTAATACGTTGAATAAGTCTACTCAATTCTAATATAATTAATTTCAAGTATAGCACCTTTGAAAGGAAATGTTATTTATTCTTAAGTAAATAATCTGGCACCCGCATATGGCAATATTTCCATAACGAACAATGAATTAAGAAACTACGCCAATTCTTCATTGGCCGACAGTACATGAACAATTCAGTCTTGGTTGGTTAATTCTCATTAGAGCTGATGTCATGTCATTAATGCAGGTAAAGGTTACTGAGGCCTCTGTGAGTCCCTGCGTTCCTTCTGAGCGTTTGTGTTCCTCTTCAAGATTTTAAATCTTTTCCTGTCATGTAATGTGTATTTTGTGAACTGTGAAAGCCCTGTGAACTGATACATTCATTTTCTTGTTAATAATTCCTTAGTTTAACCTTTTTATTTTTTTCTTATATTAAAGCTGGCGAAATGATTGCTAATTTGGGGTTTAGAAACAGAAAGGTATTGTATATTAATTCAACTTTTTACCCATCCCTACACAGAAGTGAGTAAGAAAAGTGAAACACCCAAATGGACTGATCCACCCTTGGCAGAATTTGAAATCTTCGAGGACCTCTCTTCTTCAGACAAATCAAATCTCTTGAGGTCACATGAAGCGAGGAACGAACGAGCTGTTTGCTATGCAAATAAGTAGGCGGAAATTTCACACGAGGATAAACACAATCATTTCGCCCTCCTTCGAAAATTCAGCGAAGCTTTCTTTTGGAATTGGAAACAAATCACTGGAAATGGTGATCAGACATTCAGGATCCACTGGGCGTTAGGGCATTTTGGTTCTCGGTGATGATGTGTTTGTAGTAACACGAGAAAAGGTATTCGATGATGTCATGTATGAAGGACACGAACCCAAACCCAATCTCTCTCTCTCTCTCTCTCTCTCTCTCTCTCTCTCTCTTCTCTCTCTCTCATAGGTTGTTTGTTGAAGGATAAAAGGAAATGTTCTTTCCCATCTTAATGAAATCTTTGCATCGTATGAATGAGCTGTCTACACCAGGCAGATGTTAATTAGTGCATTATCGCAAAGGAACAGTGGAGGGAGAGGCTTCCTTTCCTGAAAGTATTTCCATCCTTTCCCTCCTCATAATATTATTTCTGAGGCAGAATCCACAAAGATAAAAGACATGAAAATTCACATTTTCTTTGTATTAATAGCATAAAAGGAAAATGACGAAACAAAGAATCACTCTCAAAACAGAGGACATGATTAAAGGAACCAAATGTTAAAAACATCAACGTATGCAGTTTATTAAGATATGGAAAATTCTCCGTCATTAGAGACAGCCTAAATCTAGCCATTTATCTATAAGTTCTTCTACTGGCCAGGGAACAGATCATTTAAATGGATTACAAGTAAACATCCAAATAATTATCTATAACTGATGATTCCTTCAGTTCTTTTATACATTCTACAACACGAACGTATTCGGGACAGACGATAGCACGAGAAAAGGTGTTCGATGTCATGTATGAAGCAGTTGCAAAGACACGCACCCTATCAATCATCTCTCTCTCTCTCTCTCTCTCTCTCTCTCTCTCTCTCTCTCTCTCTCTCTCTCTCTCACCGTCCGTTCGTCCGTCTATATGTCTCAAATACTGATGGTCACATCAGCCATCGTAGATTTCTTTCGGAGTATCGACTGTATGTTTGTTGGTAGTCTGAGACCCAGGTAGAAGGAAATATCCACTGGATGTGAAGGAAAATGTATTTTATAGACAGATGATTTCAGTAGGACTTGCATATGACATGATGAAATTTATATCTTTATGAGTAAAAGATTTAAAAACAATGAAGATGACTGAGGAGTTTCGTCAAAGTTGGAAGACTAACACAACTCTCAGAACAGATATATGAGGTTTATTAACTTCTCCTTTTTGTCTTCTCAGGAGTTGGCTAATGATTATCACATATCTTGTTGGAGAGAGAGAGAGAGAGAGAGAGAGAGAGAGAGAGAGAGAGAGAGAGAGAGAGAGAGAGAGAGAGAGAGAGAGAGAGAGAGAGATTCTTCTAGTTGAATAGATAAACCGTGATTTTGAATAAGTTAGTCTTCCTACTCATTCCAGTAAACGACCTGCGAGGAATAAGTTTGTTTCCTTAGATTCTATTTCAAAGCCGAATGAACTGCAATATATACAACTATCCTAAAGTCTCTCTCTCTCTCTCTCTCTCTCTCTCTCTCTCTCTCTCTTTTATACACACGCACGCTGACGTAAAGCCGTTTGATAAAAACCCTTTCAGTCAGTGATGAAATGGCCTTTAATTATAGATGAAAGACCAGCATATTAAATGGCCCTTGGCGTCAGTGGTGCTTGTGTTGTGAAAGGGAGGCTGAGGTGTTCATCTCATTTCAAATGAAATATTGATTCTTGATATTCATTTCAGATTGTGAGAGATTTTGTGGCCAGGAATTATTTTAGCCTGAAGGTACTTACTCCCATCTCATTTATTTCATTCGAAATTTCGTAAAATTTAAGTATTTCTTTCCTTTTCACTTTACTTATTCTCGTCACACTCATCATATCATTTTGGGAAACGAAAAGACACAAAACCTTTCGTATGTCTCTTCGGGCTGCCAAACTTCGTCTTCTGTCAGAAGAGGGAATGTCAGGTTCACTTCAGTTTCAGATATGACGGTTTTTTTTTTTATTCAAGAACGAAATATTCAAAGAATGAGAGAGACTGTCTTCATCATATTCATCATCATTATGAGCTTTACCACAATAACCATCACCTTCATTTCGCAATCCATCACTGAAATAAAAATAAATATTTAAATCCCGAAGGTTTTAGAGTACTTTCGCTGACACTTTAGCATTTTCTTTTCCTCTCTAACCTTCTGGGATTCCTTCTTACTGACGATATTGATCACTCAAATCCCAAATATATATTAATTAAACGACATTTTTGTTGTTTAATTAACCTGACACCACAGCTATGCCAGATGACCCTTCTATTGAAACAATATGGAGAGACAATAATTTAATTGGCATTTTAAATCATGAACAGTTTCACAGATCATCAGTTAGAACATTCTTCTTTTAATTTTTTTCTGAAGTTTGCTATACAAATAAGAAAATAGGTCATACAAATATTATAATAGAAAAAATTTATATCAATTTGTACATATCCATGAATTTATGATACATTTGTATTTTAGCAAGTTCGTAAGCACATTCATAGGACTGAATTAAATATTCAATAACCTTTCTGGGAAAAAAATATATACATTT
This sequence comes from Macrobrachium nipponense, assembly GCF_015104395.2. Taxonomy (NCBI): domain Eukaryota; kingdom Metazoa; phylum Arthropoda; class Malacostraca; order Decapoda; family Palaemonidae; genus Macrobrachium; species Macrobrachium nipponense. The sequence goes on along the minus strand of NC_061105.1, from coordinate 46,617,607 downwards.
ATTAATTCCGTTCATGTACTTTATATTTGTCCAAGTGTGATTCATGTTACGTATCTATTTGTTTGTTTATTAAGATTCCTTAGGGAGAAGTAGAAAAAAACACTCCACATTTTTTTATACTTTTATTTTTGTTAAATGAACAAAGAGAATAGTAACCATTGAAAAACATAGAGGCCTAGATAAACGATTTAAACAACTACCATCCTTACTGTGAAAAGGAAATAAAACTGAAATTTCACCTTATTAACAAATACATTCCTAGTGATAACAGTAAGTCAATCATGCTATACAAAATCTTAGAACTTAGTTCTACCTCGAGAGTTTACATTCGGCATCCTCCTTTGCAAAGTAGAGTGAGTGAAACGAAAAGTTGATATGTCCATTGCAGGGCGAAATATTCACGACCATGAATGCAGTGCAGCTCTTCTCAAACAATTGGCGAAAGAGCTTTGGAAGCTGACCCTTATGTCTTCCGATTTTGTTCCCTGCAGCCACGTCTAGGTCCGAGCCGCTATAAATACCGCCCCACAGACTTTCTTGCTAGTCTCTTCAACCGACTCGTCCGAAGATGACCTGCGAGGAGGTCGAAACGTCACGTGATACCAGCTATACCAGCACCTATACCAGCACCAATACCAGCACTTAAACCAAAGACGACCCCGGCCCAGAACTGAACTACGCCTACGAAATAATACCAGCACTGACGACGACCCCTGCTTGACCTGGACCTGATATCCTGTTCTAATAAAATATTACCTTCAGCATTTATAATTTTTGAAAATTCCTAATATGAATATTGGCCAGTTACTCAGAAACATCGCTGAGCCTGAGAAGCGAATTGTAAGGAAAAACGAAAAAACAATATATAAAATCAACTCGCTTAATTCTGCCATTCTCTTTAACAGTATTTGCCTAAAAAAGAGGGTCTTCACCAATAATAATAATAATAATAATAATAATAATAATAATAATAATAATAATAATAATAATAATAATAATAATAATAATAATAATAATAGAATTGAGGACAAGAAAATGTATGCTTAGCATAGGTCAAATCTAATAGGCCATAATATTATCTTTATTTTCGAATTTAAGGGTAAAGTATCAGTTCGTTTAATTCATTTGACGGCATTAGGTACCGGTGAGTTTTGTGTCATAATTAGCTCAAGCTAATTTCATGTGTGATATAAAACAAGAGGAAATATATTCAGTTCAAGAAACCAGGAGTCCCGAATGAATAGACCTGCCAATGGATGGCTATGATTTTGGGTTTTCTTCTCAGCGTCGTCATGCAAATGTAAGTGATACCTTGACATTCTTAATTCTGTATTTCTCCCATAAACCAGCTAATTACTTTGAGATCGATTACAGCCTTTTGAAGATAATGATACTGTTTAGCGTCGCTTCGATTTTTCTGGCATTTCCGTGATAATGGGATATCGACAGCTCTCTTGCAAGGCGGATTTCTGCCCTGCTTGGTTGGTCTTCATTGGGAATGAAAGAATAAAAATAGAAGTAAAGTTATGCGCATGACATCTGACATGAATACCGACAGACAATAAGATGAAATTAAATCCGACGGGAAAGTATAAGGCGCCTCAGTAAAAGGTGGTTTTTATCTTTATAGTTTCTATCTACAAAACGTACGACTGACTCGTCTTAAGGAAGTTCCATCTACGTGGTTTATGTAGATAGGTATGCAAAGCAAACATGTGTCGTCATCGTTTGATTCCGTAACTTTCATTGCTAAGGACAGATGTGGTCTTCCTTCCATCAGCCCCTATGAGAGAATCTATATACTTTTTTATTTGGTTCATAGAATGCAGTGAGATCCTCCTTAATATTGTCATCGCATTTTGTAAAATCGACATTTTGTTTTCTTGTTAAATAGGATTCTCTTTCATTGTAGAAAAATGAAATCTAAAACTTTTAACACTAAACTAAGGGATTCGAGGAACTAGTCAATTTTCCCCAAGGACAAGACAATACATGATAACAATAAAATCTATTAGTCAAATCGCTTCTGTTGAAACTCGGCCAGAATTGAAATTCACTTATGGAAAACAAATGTTTCTAGTTAGGTTTGACTGGATTTCACTGTGTTACAATAATAAGATTATATAATATAATAAAAATTAACATTTATATTGCAAAATTGCCTTTTCGGAAAGTTAAAGAATATTGCACAGTTTTTCATGTATGTCATTGACGTTTTGAGTCTCTCTCTCTCTCTCTCTCTAATTTGGCATGTCTAGCAGATTCGCCAATACGATGAGGTAGCAGGAAGGGAACTGGCATTTCTCATCTATGAAATCAGCAACAGTCCTAACCAAAAGATACAAAAGCATTCATAGATATATTAGAAGGATATAATCCTTCAAACTGGAACAAATCTAATGAAAACATCTTGAAAATAATTGAAGAAGTTCCAAATAAAATCCAAGTGGTCAAGAGACTCATAAAGAAAATATACATAAACCAACATATTCCGACAAAGAAAATGAATAAGGTGAATCTTGTGAATATCCTAATTGATGCATTAGGGAAAAAAGAATGCCAAAAGCATGCAAACTGTGTAAGGTTTGGTATAGCATAGTCAATCCACAAAACCTAATCAGAAAATGTGCTGCATGCAACATTCCGACCCATCCACAGTGTGCTGAGGTAATACAAGATTTGAGAAAAGATACAAGAATTTTTTGTTCAACATGTCTATCATGGATAGACAATGTTATTAAATCAAGATTGAATGTACAAATAGTTGAGGATGAAGAAGAAGAGGAAGAGGAAGAAGAAGAAGAAAAAGAAGAAGAGGAAAACGGAAGAGAAGTAAACAAAAATGAAATGACAGAAAAAAATAAGGAAAACAAAGAACAAGATAAAAGTATGGATGCAGAGATACTCATTGATACTACATATGAGGCAATAAAGCAGCATACCTACGAAGAAATAAACAATTACGATATGACAACAGAAAAGCAAATCCCGAAGAGGCTCTACCCAGATCTATACAATGACGGGAAAGAGGAAAAAATAGACAAGAAAGACAAAATCTGCAACCTTTTGAAAAGAGGGAATTGCAGATTTGGAGAAAGATGTTACTACAAACATCCTAAGATATTTGTCAAAACTATGAAATATATGGTAAATGTGCATACTTAGATGGATATGGGATGATTGCAGAGATCTGCATCCAAAAATATGTAAAAACCTAAAAGAAGGAAAAGGATGTAAGTTCGACAAAAAATGCAAATATATGCACCCTGTAGCCATGAATCATAATCAAATAAATAACCAACCAAGTAATAAAATCCAAAATAAGAAAGAAACAAATAAAGAGAGAAATCAAGAATATCAGGTAAAAGAGAAAAGCAAACCACCAATGAGATATGCAGAGGTGTCAGCAAAAAATTTCAAAGCAACAGCTCCGAAATTCTACTCAAGAGATAATAACTGTATTTATTATGCAAGAGGATATTGCAGAAACGGAGAAAATTGCAGATTCAGACACAAAATGAATAATTATGATGAAGGAAGATCAAATATTATGGAAAAGTTGGATTTTTTAATGTCAGAATTTCTGGAAAAAATGAAAAAAAAGAACAACATACCAGAACAGGAAAGAGACATGGGAAAATCCTTATTACTACCAGTATTAAATGAAGGAGAAAACACACAAACCATCATAGTGATGAATGCGCAGGGTTTAGTTACGAGTAACTCAAAAAGAAAAATAGAGTACTTAGAAGAACTAACCCAAAATGAAAAGAAAATAGATATAATGAATATAAGTGAAACCTGGTATTCCCAAGAGACTGGGAATGATGATCAAATAAAAGGGTTCCAAACTTATAGATCAGATAGAAAAAATAGGAATCAAGGGGGAACCGCAATATATGGGAAAGACAAAAAACAAGGAAAAATATATGAGAAATATAGTAACTCAGAATGTGAACTAATAGCGGTAGAATTTGAATCTGAAAAATTGATGAACATAGTAATATATAGACCTCCTAATACTAAAGAGTTTGACTTAATAATTGAAAAATTGGATGATATATGTAGAAATCACAAGGACTGGACTATTCTCCTATCTGGTGACTTCAACTTTCCTTTCGTAGAATGGAAAGAACGAATAGGAGATTGTGGTTGTACTTATACATATAAAAAAGAGAGTAATAGTAGTGCAGAAGATAAGAGGCAATTTGAAAAGCTATTAGATATGCTACTAGAATACAACATTCAACAAATAAATCACCTGCCAACAAGAAAGGAAAATACTTTAGACCCTAGTATTTGTGAACGAGATGAATTATGTTAAAGAAATAATAGTTTATAATGCGAATATTTCAGACCATAATGTCATAGAATTAACAGTTCATTCCAAAGCAAGTGAAAATAGAGATAAGCAAGAAATGAAAAAGTGGGAAGGATATGGAAAATACAACTTCTACAGTAAAAATATAAAATGGTCAGAAATTAATGAAGAATTAAACAAAGATTGGGATAACATTTTCGTAAGTGATGACATAAGGGTAAATACGGAGATATTATATAAAATATTGGAGAAAATAGTGGAAAAATATATACCGAAGAAGAAAAGTAAACATCATTCATGCATACCAAGAGACAGAAGGATCTTGTTCCAGAAAATCAGAAAGTGGAAAAAAGGTCTTGCAAAAGAAAAAAATGCATGGAAAGTTATAGAACTAAAAAGTAAGATAGAAAATGCAGAACAAAAGATTATACAATCAAAAGAAAATGAAAAACGGGACTTGGAAGAAAAAAACCCTATTAAATATCAAGCAAAACCCCAAGCTATTATACTCATATGCGAAGAAGATGAATAAAAGAAGAATAGAAATAGGCCCTCTGAGAATTGAAGGGAGATTAACGAATGAAAAAAAGGAAATTTGCAACATACTGGCAGAACGATATAAGAGAGAATTCACCCCTAGAATAGATAATGAAGATAATGATATAGAAGTAAGGGATGAAAATAGTGAATATTTAGCTGACATCGATATTAATGAAGCTGATATTGTGCAGGCTATTAATGAAATTAAAAATGGAGCTGCTGCAGGGCCTGATGGAATTCCTGCTATTTTGTTAAAGAAAGTAGTTCATTCTATCGCAAAGCCACTTGCAATATTATTAAGACAAAGTGTAGATACAGGCAAGATTTATGATGAGCACAAATAGCATATATTACCCCTACTTTCAAAAGTGGATCAAGACTAGAGGCAAGTAATTATAGGCCTGTGAGTCTAACATCACATATTATGAAAGTGTATGAAAGGGTAATGAAGAAAAATATTATGAAACATTTAATAAAAAATAATTTGTTTAATAAAGGACAACATGGTTTCGTACCCGGAAAAAGTACACAAACCCAACTGTTAGTCCACCGTGAAAACATATTCAAAAATATGAAAAGCGGAAATGAAACAGATGTGGTTTATTTAGACTTTGCAAAAGCTTTTGATAAAGTAGACCATAATATATTAGCGAAGAAAATTAGAAAACACAATATCGTGGATAAAGTAGGAAGATGGTTAAAAGAATTTTTACACAACAGAAAACAGATAGTTATTGCAAACGACGAGAAATCGGATGAAGTCAAGGTAATATCCGGTGTGCCGCAAGGTACGGTGTAGCTGCAATACTGTTTGTTATTATGATTGAAGACATAGACAATAATGTGAAGGATTCGGTAGTGAGTAGTTTCGCAGATGACACAAGAATAAGTAGAGAAATTACTTGTGATGAAGATAGGAACGCTCTACAAAGAGACCTTAACAAAGTATATGATTGGGCAGAGGTAAATAGGATGGTATTTAACTCTGATAAATTTGAATCAATAAATTATGGAGACAGAGAAAGAAAGCTATATGCATATAAGGGACCTAATAATGAGACCATCACAAATAAGGAAGCAGTTAAAGACCTTGGTGTGATGATGAATAGGAACATGTTATGCAATGATCAAATAGCAACTCTGTTGGCAAAATGTAAAGCAAAAATGGGAATGTTGTTACGGCACTTCAAAACAAGAAAAGCTGAACACATGATTATGCTTTATAAAACATATGTTCGTAGTCCACTTGAATATTGCAATATGATATGGTACCCACACTATCAAAAGGATATTGCACAAATAGAGAGTGTACAAAGGTCCTTTACAGCTAGAATAGAAGAAGTTAAGGACCTAGACTACTGGGAAAGACTACAATTCTTAAAATTATATAGTCTAGAAAGGAGAAGAGAACGCTACATGATAATTCAGGCATGGAAACAGATAGAAGGAATAGCAGAAAATATCATGGAACTAAAAATATCAGAAAGAGCAAGCAGAGGTAGATTAATAGTGCCCAAAACTATACCAGGAAAAATAAGGAAAGCACACAGGACATTAATCCACTACGCACCAGCATCGATAATGCAGCGTCTATTCAATGCGTTGCCAGCTCATCTGAGGAATATATCAGGAGTGAGCGTAGATGTGTTTAAGAATAAGCTCGACAAATATCTAAACTGCATCCCAGACCATCCAAGATTGGAAGATGCAAAATATACCGGAAGATGTACTAGCAACTCTCTGGTAGACATTAGAGGTGCCTCACACTGAGGGACCTGGGGCAACCCGAACAAGATGTAAGGTCTGTAAGGTAAGGTAAGGTCTCTCTCTCTCTCTCTCTCTCTCTCTCTCTCTCTCTCTCTCGCTCTCCTCTCTGGTATTCTCAAGTATATGAATGCCCTGCTTGAAAGTTAAAGCATATTTTGGCACGAAAGCTCTTAGTCATTACTAGCTAGCATGGCCTGATTAGAAAGGTACGGAATTCAGTTAATATCAGAAACACTTTCAGTCTCTGAA
>NC_061105.1:46573230-46605730 GCF_015104395.2 Macrobrachium nipponense | reverse complement strand
AACAACGTTCATCCATTTATCCAGCCATACATTCAGGGATTCCTTCAGTTTCCCTTCGTGTTGTTCAGTTCTTCAGCTGTTTGGATGAATAATGGAGCAGCAGCAATATTGCCATCATCAAAGTTTTGCCCCTTAAACATGCGATGGCCTCTCCTTTTGCCCAATTGCCTAAGTTTGCATCGTCTTCCCCATCATTATTCAAAACGCAAAGGGTCTTCAAGACTTCTCTTTGTTTGTTTGACTGATGTCCCAAAGTTTGGTTGCCTGCGAGAGTTTGTCCGTTTTCTCCCAGACTTCAGTTCGAGTCCAATGGCCGTTTTACTCCTCCTGAGGAAATGGAAAAATATCTCCACTGGTTCTGACAGAGGTAGTACCTGGAGAGGTGTGGAACCCTCTCTCTCTCTCTCTCTCTCTCTCTCTCTCTCTCTCTCTCTCTCTCTCTCCTTTCCATGGTATTGCTGCATGTGTTTCTGCGTTTCCTATTCGCTTTCGAAAAATCATGCAGTGTATTCGAAGTACCCTTTCCTTTGCAAAGGTTTTCCAATTGCATCTGTATTCATGTCCTGTATCCGTTTCCGATGAGAGAAAGAAAGCGTCCTCTAGTCTTGGACATTGGTTTCAACTCCATTTGCTTTCTGTATTTTATTTGCAAGACAAGAACAATTATTCTTATTGCGTTTCTCTTTCTTGTCACTGAGACACTGAGGAGAGTTTCGTCTACAAGGTCTGGGTCTTTGACTTAATATCTTGGAAGGGGATTTATGTAAAAGTGTTTCTGTATTAATAATAATAATAATAATAATTAATAATAATAATAATAAAATAATAATAATAATAATAATAATAATAATAATAATAATAATAATAATAATCAAAGAAAACTCATGATCACATGAGTCAAGACAATGGAAAAGTAAACCATCATACTAACGTCTATTTGATCTTATTATTTTAAGTACAAAGCTTTGTATTTTAAATAACAAGATCAAACAGACATATTATGGTGGAATTTACTTTAATAATAATAATAATAATAATAATAATAATAATAATAATAATAATAATAATAATAATAATAATAATAATAATAGTTGCAATTTCAACGGTATTCATTTTATATCTTCGCTATTCTTCCTATTGCATTCATCACGTCAGATGACTAACCATATAATTTTCTTCTGCAACACTGCCTTTAGAATGGAACTTCTCTCAAATAAAAAATAAAAGTACAGATAGTAAATAAATGACAGAAGATATAAGAAGACAGTAATTTGGAAATAGGAGGCCAAGTAAGCGAAACCTGAGTATTAATTCTCAGGCTTTGGATATGTAATCTAGACAAATCCCTTTCTTTTAAATGTTTTTACTTGGAGAGAGAGAGAGAGGGGGGAGAGAGAGAGAGACGAGAGAGAGAGGAGAGATGCCGTATTAATCAGTTAACCGATCATTCATTCAACTTACATATCGGGACTATTATTATATCAGAACTATTATCGTCATGGTCTCAGATCGCCTGACCGTCTTAAGTCCCTTCTCATAAACTGTCACAGTTAGATTTCCATTACCAGATTCAGTCAGGCATATTGTCAGTTTGCCGCGCTGAATCAAATTCTGTTTTCAATATACGAGACTTTAAATACATACATATAACATTACCTGTTGGTAAAAAAAAAAGCCTCAGAAAAGTATTGGGTGATTCAGAAGCGAATCCTGTCGGGGCCCATAGGTCACTAAAGGTTGTTAACCTCTCTGGATGAAGTGACATCCATATGGATAATGCTGTACCAAAGAATATTGTTCCCTTTATTTTAAAGGACAATTAATATAAATAAAATCAATATTCGTTGCTTACTACGCACATGAATAAACACATATTCTCTAAAGCGGTTCACCATCAAACAAGTAACAAATATATTCCCCAAAAAAACTGGTCTCCATGAAATGGCAATGAGCGACCTCGAGCGCTTCAATCGAGGAATCCACCCGAACGAACTTAGGTTTTTCAGATTTTTCGGATCATTGCTCCCGATTCAAAAGAAACTTCAATTTTGTTTGAAGCTTTTCCAGCTCGTGACATAACCCTTCCATGATGGCAACGTTCACAAAAGCCTTGTATTGGGTGCAATTGACCGCAGTGCTCATCTGAATAAAAATGAAAGAGTTTATTTTGGTTTGAGCGTAATGAGAGGAAAGTGATTTATGAATCAGCCAAAGGGAAAATGGTGTTGGTTCAGATTGCTAAAAAAGGGAGCGGAAAACAGTTTGGGATGCAAAGGAGACGTGAACGGTTTTGCAATGATTCTTTTTCAAAATCTTCATTGAGAGGATATTATCGTTTGCCACGCAAATATAAAATTAAAAAATCTTTACTTCTATTTATCAAGGTATTATATTATGTATGTTGGAAAGGCCTTTAATCCAAACGGATAAATATCTAACTAAAATTTATTTGTACAGTTATAAATTATTGGCATACTGTAGGCTCTTCTAGTCAATAATTAGTTTGATCACAATTAACTCAAAATATACACATGCACACACCCACGCACACGCACACATACACAGACACACACAGGAAACCCAAAAACTGAGAAAACGTTAAATTCTGAAATGCCCGAAATACTGGCTTGTATAAAAAAGTATATTTTTCGCACTATAGTGGACGGAGATTCTCTCTGTCTGCCTGCCTGTCTAGTATGTCTTCAAAACTTTTTTTTTCTTTCTCTCCTCTCTCTCTCTCTCTCTCTCTCTCTCTCTCTCTTTCCTGTTAAGATAGTTGCTTCAGTTACATTGCCCAGTATTTTTGACATTTTATATTTCACCACTTCTCACAATCGCCCCACCCCCCATGCCTGTTGGAGCTGAACTTGGACTTGGGGGGCTGGGGGTGGATGGTGGGGGGTGTCATCAGGAGTGTCTATTCATCCCAGCGACCTCAGAAACTGTGGATTACAGACACTTTTGAACATATTAAAGAAAATGGTCACTTTCTCCGAGTCTCAGTCGTCACAATTGACCTGATCACTTTCCATCCAGCCTCATCATCAGTCTCCACGATGGCGCTGTGATGCTGAACTAACGCGATGAGATTTCCTCGGTTCTCTGTCATTTTTATTTTCAGTTTAGTGACCCCAATTTATTGTCTTCTTTCACTAGATCCGTTACTTTTGAGCTGAATCGGTCCCTGAAATGACTTCCGAGCGGATGAGTTACCTCTAGTAGAGAAATGAGCTTTGAATTGGTATTTTGAATCCAGTTAAAATGTCAAATTCCAGCTGCTGGGATCATTTCCAGCTGACGCTTCCTGATTGTAGCATTTTCTTGAGTCATTTAAGTTAGGACGTAGCCTCTCCACATGATGCATTCATTCTCATTTACAAGTCTAGTTGGAGATGGATCATTCTCATTAGTTCATATCATTCATTAAGCCACATAAGATTAATGAGTCCTGTGTGAGTTCTTGCTTTCTTTTCGAGAGTTCGCTTTTATCTTCAGGATTTTAAATCTTTTCCTTTCCTGCAGATAATTCCTTTCCTCTCAAAGCGTGTGTTCTTTTTGGGCTGTAATAATTATTCATTCCATTTAATTTATCTTAGTCCTTTTATTTTAAGCCTTTTAAGATGCTTATATATATATATATATATATATATATTATATATATATATATATATTATATATATATATATATGCAGAAGCCAGGTATATATATGTGTGTGTGTGTGTGTGTATTAAACCTGGCGAAAGGATTGCCAATTTAGGGTTTAGAAACAAAAGGTATTCTATATTACGGGCTGTTTAGTGAGCAAGAGCCCGTGGTTAATGAAAAACAACATATTCTGTATTCATTCATTGGTTTTCATCGGTTAACCCGTCTCTATATACGCACATAAGTTGAGAAGCAAGTAAGAAAAGTGAAACTCTCAGAATGGACTGACCAACCCTTCGAGGAATCTGAAATCTTCGAGGACCTCTCTTCTTCAGACAAATCAAATCTCTCGAGGTCACATGAACGAGGAACGAAAAAGCTGTTTGATTGCAAATAAGTAGGCGGAAATTTCACACGAAGATAAACAAAATCATTTCGCCCTCCTTCGTAAATTCAGCGAAGTTTCCTTTTGGAATTGGAAACAAATAACTGGAAATGGTGATCAGACATTCATGATCCACTGGACGTTAGGGCATTTTGGTTCTCGGTGATGATGTGTTTGTAGTAATACTGATAAGACTTTTCTTGTCAGCGACAGTTGATGCTACATTGGTGATTTGTTGAAGGGCAGGAGGAAATATTTTCATCTTATTAACAACATGGAACTGCTGTCTACATCAGGCAGATTTCATTTATTACATTATCGTAGATCCTCTCCTTCGTCATAACATATTAAAATATATCAAAGAAATATGGGTCATCACATTTTGCTTGTAATAATGGTGTCAGAGGGAACTAAAAAAAGCAAAGAATCGTTTACAAAAACACAGAGGAAATGACTGAAGGGAACAAATGTATGCGATTCAGATACGGAAAATTCTTCGTCTTAGGCATTTAGAGTCTGGCCACTTCCATTTTCTTCCACTGGCCAGGGAACAGATCATTCAAAAGAATGACAAGTAAACACCCATTAGATTATCTTTTGCATGATTCCTTCAGTTCCTTTATACGTTTCACAACACGAATATATTCGGGACAGACGATAGCACGAGAAAAGGCGTTCGATTCCACGTACGAAATCATTGCAAAGACAAGAACACAATCAATCATAACTCTCTTCTCTCTCTCCTCTCAGCTCCTCTTCTTCTCTCCTTCATCTCTCCTCCTCTCTCTCTCTCTCTATCTCACTCTCTCATCTCTCTCTCGCTCTCTCTCTCTCTCTCTGCTCTCTCTCTGTCGTCTCCTCTGCCTGTCCCAAATCCTCTTGGTCACATCAGCCATCGCAAATTTCTTTCGAAATATCGGCTGTGCTTTTGTTGGTAGTCTGAGACCCAGGTGGAAGGAAAGATCCACTGGGTGTGAAGGAAAATGTATTTTATGGACAGATGATTTTCAGTAGAACTTGCATATGAACTGTTGAATTTGATTCCCTTTTAAGTAGAGGAATTAAAAGCAGTTAAAATGATCGAGGAGTTTCGTGCAAGTTGGAACACTAACAAAATTAATTACACACACACACACACACACACACACACACACACACACACACACACACACACATATATATATATATATATATATATATATATATATATATATATATATATATATTCGCTTTTAATGACGCTCGATTTCACTTTGGCGACCGCTCTTGGAGAGAGAGAGAGAGAGAGAGAGAGAGAGAGAGAGAGAGAGAGAGAGAGGAGAAATTTTATAATGATCAGAAATCTCATATTTCTATTTTAACAATAGGCTCCTCATCTTGTTATGATGATGATGATGACCACATAAACTTTTTTTTTGTTGATTCTCATATTTTTCTCCTTTCTACTCCTATTAACTTTCTGGGCTGCATTCCTGTACTTTCTTTAATCCGAAGAAACTGTATCATTATTTTAGATTAAAAGGATGCCTTAAGAACGAATTTTTTATTTGTGGAATGAAGGCTTTATTAGAGTTTCTTCGTGTGGTGTCGTACATAGAAAGGAAACTTTTCAATACTTTACATTCATAGAATATTATCCTTTTTCCGGTCGATGATTAGATTGAACTAGGCAGGTAATTGACATATTATATTCGATTGAAAGGAAGAGAAATCTCCTCTTTGCAACAACAGCTGCATCCCAAAATGTAATAACACTGAGTCATTGTCTCTCATTTATCACAAGCCTTACATCTTTCGTCTTCATCTGGCGCCTTCTCATAAAATAAAACATTCATCAGCATTTAGAAGTCTGGCGTCTTATCAAAGAAATTTCGCGTTGGCAAACACCCGTACTACTAAACAATTTGGCTTGGAACCAAAGAGTTATGTTTTATGAATACTATGTGCTTTAGTTTCTATGATTATGATAGAAGTTTCAAAATTTGCCTTTTTAAAACACATGAGTGATTTTGATATGATGTATATTTACTGATATACTGACCAATAAATACACAAACAACTATCAAAATTAAAAATAAATACAGGTAATTATAACGGGTACTGCGTAATTTGAGAGTGATTTCTTTAGACTTTGGTTTTATGTAATAACTGATGTATGTGTTTTTCGTTCCAATCGAAACCGGTTTGTCACAAAGACATTTACTCAACAAGCTTCTTGTAACAATAATTGTCTATCAATACTTTCCCATATCCTTCTTATTTCTATTTCAGGTCTTGATACGTATACATATCTCCCTTTCTTTCACTTCAACTCTGGTGTCCCATGGTATTGCGACATCAATGAGTGATACTTCCTTCTTGATTTTGTCAATCAACGTTATTATTATTATTATTATTATTATTATTATTATTATTATTATTATTATTATTATTATTATTATTATTATTATTATTATTATTATTATTATTATTATTATTAGTGAATGTCTTTCTTTTATATTAGTTAACTTATTTTGGTTCTTTTTATATACAGGAAAATATATATAAAACATAGTTTTTATAACAGAGAGAGAGAGAGAGAGAGAGAGAGAGAGAGAGAGAGAGAGAGAGTGTTCATTAGGTTTCAAAAGAAAACCGTATATGAAATTTATTTCCAAAAGTGATTCAAATACACATTATGATTTTGTACACAATTCCGACATTCATTTCGAAACGCATAAAAGGAGAAATTGGTGTAATTTCGGTGCAATTTCTATTTGGGTCGCTGCTTTATTTGTCTGGAGGTCAAGGTCACAGGTTGTGAATATTCCTGGCAAACAGGAAATGAAACGATATTTTCAGGTAATAATGGAGAGAGAGAGAGAGAGAGAGAGAGAGAGAGAGAGAGAGAGAGAGAGAGAGAGAGCTCTTTGATTGATAAATCCACTGTTAGAATGAATGAAATTCAATCATTGCTCTGCTTAGAAATAGCAGGATGTGACAGATATCGACAAATGGGATACTTCCATTCACATGTGAATGCAAATCTTTGTTAATGGAACCTCCCTTTAAAGAAAGCTCTGCAATATTTGCGGTGGTCCACAGCTTTTGCAAAAGCCGAAATTCGGGGATATCAGACTGTCAACTTGTATATAAAGTGACACTTCTACGGGAGAGATAAAGCAGAACCTCACTCGGGTTCACAGAAATATGGTGCGATGGGACCTGAATTATCTCTCTCTCTCTCTCTCTCTCTCTCTCTCTCTCTCTCTCTCAACAAAATTTTGTGTATGAGGTAATCAGTGTTACAAATCCTTATGGGAAATAGACAAATTTCTCAGTAATTAGCATCCTCTGTCTTGTTTTTCTTTTTATTCTTTTGTCCAAATCCATTCTTCTCTCTCTCTCTCTCTCGCTCTCTCTCGTTCTCTCTCTCTCTCTCTCTTCTCTCTCCTCGTGAAGCCGTGTAAATAATGTTATTCATACGCCCAAATTACCTGTGATACGAAAGCGAATAGAACTAATTTGATACTTGAGATGGTTCGTAGCTGCGAGTGATTCCAAACACTAATTAGATTTGTGATTGTTGGAGCGGTACAGATCCGTCTGAATTTTATCTAATTTAATGACATAAAAGTCGGTGTGATTCTGGAAGGGAGGGCGAATATGATGATTATGATGTTAATAAACATGGGTACGCTAATTTCGAAGAGAAATAATAGTGAAAGTTACCACCAGCATAGTGCTTATAAATGATCATCTTATATCTCTACAATGGCCCATAGTAATAAAGTATATCTAAAGTGACCTACAGTAATAAGGAATCATCTCATATTTCTACAATGACGTATAGTTATTAAGTATAGACTATATTTCTACAATGACCTGTGGTTACTAAGTATAGGCTATTTATGTACAATGACTTACAGTATTAGAATATATATTATTTATTCACAACGACTTGCACTAATGAAGTATAATCAATCTTTACAATGACCCTTAGTCATATACTCAAATGGTTTATGTAAATTTGAAGAGTATTAATATGACTCTTAATACTTTTGTGAGACAGAAATATACCAGCAAAAGTATTATGATTTTTTCTCTAGATTTGCAGGACATTTTAATTAGATGAATGTTTTTTGCTATCGGACCAACTATCGTTAGATTGTTTGAAGTCATCACAATGATTACAATAAGTTCAGAATCTTATTCTGAAGCGAAACGAATCCGTTGAAGGAAAGGAACGAGGCCACGGGGATACTTTAGGAACAGAATATGAAACAGACACGAACAGCGTTTTGTTGTGATTGGCCAAGAAAAGATGCGAGGCAGGGGACCATATGAATACTAAAAACTGTAGGTGAATAAATTGATGAATGGTTGAATGACGTCACTACTTTTTGAATGTTAAATAATATATATATCAGAAGATTTTCGTTGCTTTGTGCATCGGTACAACGCGGGTAATGAGGTTTTTTCAATCGAAACATATGAAAAGTTTGTGAATTCAAAGTATGAATACAAATGTATAAAGCATAATGATTCATTCAGTTGAATTCTGTGATGCCCAATATTCCGTCTCATGGAGAAAGGGGAGAAAAGGGCTAATGAACACAAATTAGCTGAAATTTAGAAAAATAATTAATTGCCTCCAATTCAATATCATTATCCTTATCACTGTAACGCCATTATTTGATTCACTGTAATTAGCTCAATCCGTCGCTAACGAGTCTATATATATTTATTTTTGCTAAAATGTTCTCTATGATGCTCAACACTGAAGTCTATTTTTCAAAGAGAGCGTTTCTATGATTAATTCACGGTAGTTAAACCTACATATGTGGTGCTCGACGTCCGACAACGGTTATTAATTATTATGATATATATCGGTGCGAGATGGACTGCAGTGTTTTCGTTTATGTTCTAATTATTCATTTTTCTAAGGGGGGGTGGGGTAGAGAGAGAGAGAGAGAGAGAGAGAGAGAGAGAGAGAGAGAGAGAGAGAGAGAGAGGAATTTTTTTTTTTATTGGATAACCCTCTACTGTATCACACTAAATTTAGTCTGTATTTTGTTTTTGATGATTTCGGGTTAAATTCACCAGGAGCTTCCATAACATTGGCCATACAAGGGAACGTATTTAGCAGTGATAAGGGGCTACAAAGACCGTTAGTCTTCAGAGAGTTTAAAAACAAATGATGAATGACGTAGCTTCAAGCTTACCTTTGAGCGCCTCATAAAAAAACAAACAGAAAAGTATGAAAAGTCAAACAAAAGCTAAATACTATTGAGTAAGGAATGCCTTCATCTCATGTCAAAGATATGGAGGCAAGTCGGGTGTCTTTGAGTAAACGTTAGGTGGAAATCATTAGCAAAATGAATTATAATATTCGTGCCGTATCCTGATATCGTATTGCGTGGTACTCGTAATGAACTCGTGGCCTAATGAGGTTATTCAATCCCCAATGTTGGTAGGAATTTGATATCTGGTAATTCACCGAAATGCGCCAATGGATCATTTTCAGTCATCCTGTTCATAAAACATCAATTTTGTATTCACCGTAGGGGGTTAGTGCCGTCATTGGACCTCATTGGACCTCATTGGACCTCATGCGTGCCCGTAGGCATTACTTAAGGTTCTTTGCAGCATGCCTTCGGCCCCTAGCTGCAACCACTTTCGTTCCTTTTACTGTACCTCCTTTCATATTCTCTTTCTTCATCTTACTTTCCACCCTCTCCTAACACTTGATTCATAGTGCAACCGTTGCGAGGTTTTCCTCCTGTTACACCTTTCAAACCTTTTACTGTCAGTTTCCATTTCAGCGCTGAATGACCTCTCAGGTCCCAATGCTTGGCCTTTGGCCTAAATTCTTTATTCTATCGTCTGTCTATCAATTTTGTATTATGTTCCTCACACGACGTCTTCTCCAGTTGTCATTCTCTAAAAAGTTCCCTCGCAGTATTTGCAGAATTACGGATTATGATGAGAAATTCAGCTACGAATTAATAAGTAAACTTCTCTTTGTCGAACATCTTCGTGCGTTATGACAAAAAAGATAAGAACTTGGCAAATCAGATTAAATTAATTTCCAGAATAGGTCTTCTTGGGATCTAACTATATTTTTATTCTTCAACTATAAACTTCGAATGATTACTGTTTCGAGTATCATATGTTAATTGCATTATACGCGGCTTCATTTGAGGCTTCACGGGAGTTACGGGATATTCCAAACAAGGCGATATCGTGTTCCCTGTCTAATGAAATGCAATGTCTGATCCAGACTTCTAATTAATCTTGGTCGACCCAGCATCTCCTCTCGAATTCAGGCAGCAGAGTTTTGAAATTGATCAAGATTCTATTTTGCTGATTTAGTGAATTCTTTTTCGAGATGTAATTAATATATAGGTGAGACATTTCTGTTTCGTATTTGATTGAAATATCAGGTTTATTGGTTTAAAGGCTCTCCCAGACATCCGATGTGTAATTATTTTTCATAAAGTATCTTGGTGTGTTTCGTTGGTATGTTCTTGTGCGCGTGTTTACTTGTTCACAGTTAATTAGATCTTCAAAGATTTGTGGAAGCATTAACTCAATTGGAATATTGGGATAAACAGCATCTTGAGACTTCAGGGAAATTTGACTGAACATAATAATAGTCCGAAGATATTTTACTACCAAAGTTCGGCATAAAACAAGAGGAAGGAGAAAGCCAAGTGGTTTTGGCCTGGTAGCTTTTAAAAAAGAAGGTTCTAAAAGTTGGATATATTTTATATGAACCCGATAAATACACATTTCTCTGGTTTATCTTCAACAAACTGTCCCAAAATAAACAGAGAAGGAAAGAGACTCTATAGCTGTGTCTTCTTGTGTCCATAGATTTCAGAGAGAGAGAGAGAGAGAGAGAGAGAGAGAGAGAGAGAGAGAGAGAGAGAATTCCCACCTCATCCCATAGTCAAATCAACTTACCAATCCCACAATGCAATTCAGGGTCAGAACCGAAAGGGAAACTGTCGGATTCTCATGTTTATTCAGACCTGACCTCATTCTCTTAATGCTGACTGTTCCTTCCTGGGCTGGATTCGGCGTTTCATTGATCATCTTTTATTCGGAATATTCGTTGATAGTGTTGAGCCTATATTCCACATATATCTGGGAATTATTATTATTAATAATATATTATTTGAACATAAGAAGAAAGCTTGGTAACCTTTCCTTTCTTTACCTTTTAGAATTCCTTACGTATATATTTTTTATTATTCTCCATATCTCCTTTTCTAAATACCTCGTCTTTACCCAGTTTTGCTTCCCTATTTTGATTATTTTAGCTAATTAGATATTTTCTAGATTCGCAAATTTTCTTCTGTCATGTTCAATTTCTCTGTTCTTTCTCTCTCTCTCATCTCTCTCTCTCTCTCTCTATCTCTCTTCTTCTCTCTCCTCCCCCTCTCTCTCTCTCTCTCTCTCTCGTCTCTCTATATCTATATATATATATATATATATATATATATATATATACTATATATATATATATATATATATATATATATATATATATATATATTCTCTTTCTCTCTCTCTAATATATATATATATATATATATATATATATATATATATATATATATATATATGTGTGTGTGCGTGTGTGTGTGTGTGTGTAATATAAGACTTTTACGATAATCACCTGTTCAAATAATTAAAACACAGAAAAAACCTCATACGTCACAGAGTAAATGGCAGGTGTAACACTGGCCTTTGAATCAAACAGCTGATTGCTTGAGCACCATTAACCATAAGAATTCGCGTACAAGGCGTGATGGAAGAGAGAAACATTTAATATTTCGTTGTTTTGCTGATTGAAGTTTTGTATTTTCCTGGCATATAATTTCAGTGGAAATAACAAGCGCTAAAATATAATAAAACATAATAATAGTAGGGAAGTAGACCTTCTTTTAAACAACTTCTGTTGAAAATAATGGCTGATTCAGTCGCATTAATTTTATACAGGACTTTCTCAAGTCTCCTTATCGCTAATATTTCAGTATTGCTTGCCAGTCTAAGCAGTACTGAAGAATTAACAATAAGGAGGCTTGAGAAACTCCTGTATAACATTAACGCAGCTGAATCGGCCATTATTTTCAACAGAAACAATAATATTAATGGGAAAAGTCCGTTAGATTTCAGCTCCAAAATATAATGAGGAAAAGGAACCGTTTTTCGAAATTCGCGTGAGAGTTACAGTGACGAACAATGGGGAGTGTCCCGAGTTAATTAGCCAGTTGCCTCGTTACAACACTTCCACCTCTACTTTTGTTGCGGAATTTTCCTGTAATTGTAGCCCGGGTTGATGGTCAGTGGAAACTTTACGGAATTTTTTCAACCCCCCCCCCCCCCCCCCCCCACCCTCTCTCTCTCTCTCTCTCTCTCTCTCTCTCTCTCTCTCTCTCTCTCTCTCTCAGCTGGCACTTTCTGCTAATTTACATTAGTTACTACTTGTAAATATCCTCACAAATGATTATGACCCAAGAAACATATGCTAAAAATGTTTTCGAATACATAGTCAGTTTGATTGCCAGAGACAGCAGGTCTGTACCATAACAATATCTTTGATATGAGACAGAGCTTATTTATCATCACAACATATATACCTATATCAAAGAAACAAATCTCTGACTGACATGGGGAACGAACCTTGGTCTCCAGAGTGACAAGCCAAGGTAGTATATATTGACTGAGCTACCAAGGTCATAAAAGAGGTTGGACCCTAAATACTCCGTTCATGAGGTTTTTCCTGGCCAGGTTTCTGAAGCCGAATATAACAATGAATTTTTCCCTCCATCCCGACACATTAACGAGGCAGTCGGTAACATTTCATTCGAATTACTCCTTCACTATGAAGTATATAATAATAATAATTATAATAATAATAATCATACTATAATAGGCGTAATGTCTGTCTGTCTGTCATTCAATCACGGCCAAATGGCTGGTCAGATGGGCATGAAACTTGGCAGGGTTATGGTGGAACCCCTAAGATGGTTTGTAATGGGGTTTCATCCAACCTACCCCCCTCCTTTGTACGGGGTAGGGGTGAGAAGGGATTCCCTGAAACGGAGCTGTTTCTGGCCGTGAAACGAGGCTGGTTATTCCCGTAGACTTAGTTACTTTACGAATTTTCGTACATAATTTCTGTACAACTTCCCTGGAGAAAGTCGCGAATATTTCAGCTCGGACACAATAGAAGATGAGAATTATCATCAATATCCGCAAGATTTTTTGAATAACTTAAATCCATCGGGACTGCTAGTGCACAAAATAACGCTGAAGAAGTACTGCCCGGTAATATTGCTTCGGAATTTCGATCCTGCCAATGGACATTGCAACAGAACGAGGTACACCGTTATGGAGCTAAACTCCCACGTCATCGAAGCAGTGATAGGATGGGCCCTCACACCGGCAAACGTCTGTTCATCCCCCGGATTCCTCTGATGCCTTCGGACAACCAGTTTCCGTTCCAGTTACGGCACAGGCAGTTTCCCATCAACCTGGCCTTCTCATTCACTGCAAACAAGTCGCAGGGCCAGACTTTGGATCGTGTTGGTATGTTTCTGCCGTCATCCATGTTCACGCATGGCCAACTGTATGCGGCGATGAGCAGAGCAACTGACTCTGCCAACTTGAAATTAAGCTGTGGACAAACTGATAATATTGTGTACAAAGAGGTTCTGTAGTAGGTATGTATAAAAATCGCCCTTATTTTAATATTGCTGAACAAATAGTACATATAAATTTTTAACTTCTGCACCCGTATTTTATCACCCATCGTAGATGGGTAAGTTTGATAATAATAATAATAATAATAATAATAATAATAATAATAATAATAATAATAATAATAATAATAACAAATCCTTAGGTAGCCTATGGAGTACTTAGGTATCGCCTTGGCCTGCCGCTCGGGGGACCGAGGTTCGTTTCCAATGTGTAAAAATAAAAAAAAATTAAAATATGCATATATGTACATTATATATATATAATATAAAGATAGATAGATAGAGAGAGAGAGAGAGAGAGAGAGAGAGAGAGAGAGAGAGAGAGAGTGGGGGGGGGGGGGGGGGGGAATATTGCTCACGCATGTGTAAAAGAAGAGAGAAAAGTCTGAAAGGAGACGAGACAATAGATAAACACGGAAGAGAGAGACCTTCATTCATTTTTCAGAAAATCTACATCAGAGTATTTAAGGCATAAAAGGACCATTATTCAGCTTCTCTCTTTCCACTTGGAAGGAAACTTCGAGAACAGTCGAGGTCCATTTTTCCCAGAATATCATGACTGAGAAAAAAAAAAACACTTTCTCTTCTTTTGTTGGACCTCGTTTGGTGCGGTCTTATTAAAAAAAAAATCATTTGTATCAATTTGACGTCATTATGCTGACACTCTCTCTCTCTCTCTCTCTCTCTCTCTCTCTCTCTTTCACTTTGAAATTACTTTGCAGAGTAAATAAGCATTATGCGTGGGTGCATGTAAAGTAAAATAAAGGTAGTAGACCGCATCCCTCAACTCACCAGTTCCTATCTCATTAATTATGCATCATTAAACAAACAAATGACGCTGTTGCATTTGCGTACTTCTGTATAATTAGGTGTTCGTTGCCTGAAATTCAGTGGGTAAACTGAAATAAGGATACAGTATTCATGATTCTCGAATAAAATTCAGTACCGATGTTTTCACGTAAAGTCAACCGCGACGGGGAGCACCTGACTATTTCTAATCTGACTCTGAGGATAAGAGAAGAAGCAGAAAGGTGTAAGACAGAGGTTTTACTTCCGAGGAAGCAGAAAACCTTCCTCCTGCAGGAAGGAAGGTTATTATCAGTCAGGACAAAAGGAATAGGGGTAAGAGTTTCATGTTTTGTTAACATTAAAAAAAATGTACCAAAACTTGAAATATGGAGGCGATCAGCACAGCATCTAACTAATTATTCTGCGAAGACGCAATCACAATATTCTAGAGATTTTTTATTCATAATTTTGGATGCAATTACTTGCAAAACCAGAGATCTGTGGCTGAAATGACCCGGGGCACAATTGAGCGGCTCCAACTCATCAAAGCCGACAAATTGAACTGGGTAGTTCGGCCATTCAGTCCAGAAGAGCCTGAAATGACTTTGCAAAAAACATTCAACATTTGTGTTTGGGAAAAAGCAATCAACATGTAACGATGTTCAATAATGGCCAAACTAGAAAGAAATAGAAATACTACGGCATGTTGGCTGTTGAATGAGAACATATCGAGTAGAATTGTGTGATGGCTATGCCCAAAACCCCATTATGGAACCATTCTCTGTAGGGAGTCGAATAAGCATTATATCATTAGCTTCGAACTAACCGCGTGATTTGCAGTTTATCAAGTGACTAGAGAGCCTATAGTTTTTATGTAACTCCATGCAGTGCACATGGCGTGGTGCACTGTAGGCACTACTAAAGGTTCTCTACAGGGTCCCTTCTACCCCTAGCTAGCATCTACTTTTTAGCTTATTGCTTTACCTCCATTCCCGCTTCTCCTCTTAAATCTTGCTGTCCATCTCCTCCAACTGTTACTTCCGAGTGCAGCTGTGGCGGTTTCTTCTTTAGGTCCTTGCACTTCATCTCCTTTATTTTCTGGATCTCTTTACTTTGCTGTCCAACCGCTACAACTCCTTTTTCTCACTTTCCTAGTGAATGGCAGAAAGTGCTTCAGTGCTTGGCTTAACAGCTCAAGTTTCATAAATGGAATAACCCTGTGACTCGTCTTTTTATATCTTAATGGTCTGCCTTGTCATCACCTCATTATGACGTAAATGACGAGCTTTGACATTGTGGGAAATATGACGACTTTCTCTGGCTCACTCGAGCGTTTTCCCTTCGTGGTGGTGGTTGCATTTTCATGTCTCAGTTTTATGATACTGCTAGTTTTATCTCTCTCTCTCTCTCTCTCTCTCTCTCTCTCTCTCTCTCTCTCTCTCTCTCTCTCTCTCTCTCTTGTGGAAATCCGTTTAGAAGCAGAAGTCTTACAGCTTCCACGAAACAAATAACGTCCATTTTCTTTATTGGTTTCTTGAAGTTTATTTTCTGCAACTTTTATCTCACCCTAAATCTTTTTCATATTTAAGGTCAAACTTTTTCTCTCCCTTTCTTTCCTTTCGTATTGCAAAATGTGCTCTGTTTACTTTCTTCACGAGCGTTTATTTTCTTTTCCTCAACTGCTTCCTTCATTCCTTTCGTTATTG
The DNA here is from genome assembly GCF_015104395.2 of Macrobrachium nipponense. Classification (NCBI taxonomy): domain Eukaryota; kingdom Metazoa; phylum Arthropoda; class Malacostraca; order Decapoda; family Palaemonidae; genus Macrobrachium; species Macrobrachium nipponense. The sequence goes on along the minus strand of NC_061105.1, from coordinate 46,589,449 downwards.
CGTTAATATTTGCCTTATTGTATACTCCCATTTCCAGCCCAATCATTACTCTCCCACTCCAGTTACAGTGGGAATATTACCTAAACGCCGCTGTACCTACGGATTTAGACTTTCATTTGTGGTGCGGAATTCAAGAATGAAAATACATCAGCACAACTTTGCATTCGCTTCATTTTTATCTGGTGCAAAATGCAAATACTCCATGATATTAGTTCTCCATGACTGTTATGTTTTCGTACCCTTAACTTTTCAAAGTACTTTTGTACAGCCATTGTCAGTTTTTTTCAGATTGTAATGGTTCCAACATATGCATATTGTATCTGCTTCTGTTCACGAGTTCTGGTTGGCGAATTTTACGCTGTTGTTAAAATGAAATTTAGTTTCCCAAGTAATTATGGACAAAAATGCTAATGCGCGTATTCGTACAAAGCTGTACGTATTTTAACGATTGGCTGCAAATGAAACGATGATCTCATTACTTTTAATTTCATATACTAATTTTCAGTAAATTGAAGGAAATATTGTCACTTTGTTTGTGTGAAATCTAGAATTCTGTACCTACCCCTTAGTTTTTCTGTAGTTAAAATTTTCTTTTCTTTTCAGTTGCACTGTGGTCACGTTAGGTTAGTAATGGTAATACTAAATATATTTATCCGTATCCAGAAGGTAACAATGAACAAAAGCTTTGAATAATTCAACATGGATGCCATGATAGTTCAGCCTACCTAAAATAAAGATTAGGTCGAGTTTATTTATTAATAATGCTGGTTCGTTATACATTATCGATAAAAACATAGATATATGACCTCGCCTGAGAAAAAAAAACACTCATTTGATATTTAGCATTGGCTATGACAGAAGAGAGCCAATCACAAGTTCCGTGGAAGTTTATGTATAATTAGGCAAAAACAGTAAAGTAAATTCAAGATAATTGCGCTGCCTTTTGTGTGTGTGTGTGTGTGTATGTGTGTGTGTGGCTAGCTTGATCTGCACCAACCATCATCATTTTTCCGCAGATGGCTTATTGAATAATACTTGAAAAACTCCTAAAGAGTAAGCAGCACTTAAAGGTAATTAGTTCACTTCTACTCAGTATCAAAAATTTAACGTACGACTTAACCCTTGAAGTAAAAAAAAAAATAAAAAATAAAAAATAGAACACGATAAGAAACGCAGAGAATGCAATCATGTAGTGAAAGCAGTTGAAGAAACTGTCCAACTTTACTTAACTGGTAATGATAACAGTAACATAATCACTATATTATTAGTAATGTTATCTATAACAGTACGGAACTATAAAGAAAAAACGGAAACGCCAAAAAAATACCCTTAATGCTTCCTACGTCCAAGATCTCATTTCCATAAAGCATGCAAGCAAAGATATGCTGACCAAGCATATCAGGAATGCTTGCGCTGTATCCCTCCACTCAAGGCAGTGAATCATTTGGACTTTTTCCCTGAAAGCAAACGTATTCATTTCATGACAAGAGCGGCAGCGGAAACAAGACGAATGTTCTCGGAAACTTGATTGACGGCACATTCAAGTGTACATGAATGAATGCTTAGGGTAATTATGACGACACATTTGATACTGACACACGTATGCGCTTTATTTCGTACACATATTCAAAATATACAGTAGGAGCAAATACAATTCATCCATGAAGGCAGGAAAACACGGAAATCATACACACATAAAAGATGAAATACACAGTAGGAACATATACATACATACTTGAATATTCGCAAACGCACAGGAATGCGCGCATTCTTAATTCATTTAATAATAACAGATTTGCGCTCAGTTACCGAACCCAGAACGAGAAAAATAGACTGGGATGACGTCATCAGCATAGCTAATAAAAACGAGAGAAGGAAAGAGAAGCAGAACGAAAAGGAAACGAGAAAACGGTTGAAAATGCAATACTCCTCCCCCCCCCCCCTCCCTCCCCACATTTTTCATTAGCATGATGCAAGCAACGAGGCACTTAATCTTCCCCCATGGGTGCATGCAAGCGCTTACTGCTGCTGCTTCCATCACAAGCAATGAATCATTTGGGGCTTTCTCTCCCGAAAGTAAAATTTAATATATGCGTTACATGACCCTCTGGATTTCCTGGATGCACGTCTGCTGAAGATATACAAAATAAATGCAGGCGCACGCGAGCCTACATACATGCATACACACACACACACACACACACACACACACACACACACATATATATATATATATATATATATATATAATATATCATATATATATATATATATATATATATATATATATATATATATATATAATACTAACAGTACCTCATTGAAGCTGATGGTATCTAGTGGAAATATTTATTTTAAAAAAAAAAAGTCACAAGCTTTCCAGGTCTAACCGCCTTCATTGTCAAGCATCCGTCGAATGACTGGACTCATAGTCCAGCTATATTTATATCTGCATGGGGGAGATGATCAAAGTCCTTGTTCCTCTTATTACCATCAGAAATAACGACTTTAATCCTCTCCCCTTTACAGATATAAATACAGCTGGATTACGCATCTCTAGTCATTCGACGGATACTTGACAATGAGGGCGGTTAGGCCTGGAAAGCTTTTACCTTTTTTTTGGAATAAATAATTCCGCTAGATACCACCCAGTTTCAATGTGGTCCTCTTAGTAATTGTATTAATGCACAGCACAATTTTGTAAGTGATAAAGTTGATATACACACACACACACACACACACATATATATATATATATATATATATATATATATATATATATATATATATATATATATATTGAGTGTGTGTCTGTTTGTGTATTCACAATGTAATCTACTGTTCTTCCTTCATCCACCTTGACACCTCATTCGAGACATTGATGTTTCATTTGTAGTCAAGCTCTTATGAAGCAACTATCATTAAAGATGATAATCACATATTGAATAACGTTTCCGATGGGAAACTAAATTACTTCCTGCACAAGACTCGACGAATAATCTTCTTGGCTGAATGCAAACCTCTCTACAATACCTCCCTTTGTTGAAATCATACATTTGAAATATGCTTATTTCTCCCTCGTCATTTGGTCCATTAGAGTAAATGGTTATTATCTTTCATGACATTAACTCCTGGAAATGATACTGCGTGTAGTGAATAAAAAGACCACGTCACCTTCAAAAAATGAAACGACCAAGATTAGGGAAGCGACTGAGGCTAATGATGCATGCGATGGCATCTTGAAAATTAACTTGTGAACAAGAGATTAAGAACTTCCAGGAACGGAGGAAAGGAAATTGAGGGAACTGTAGAAGGAAAAAGACCGCGAGAGTTGATGGAAACTTTTATGCAAATTAAGGGAACAAAATGAGGTCAACATTTGAGAGGAGAACAAATGAATATGGGTATCAGTTTAACCGGAAAAAAAACCTGTAGTAAAGTCAATGGATAAAAAAGTAAATGCTATAATAAGCGATAAAATACAAGATGAAACAAAAAGAACAAAATATGTTAATGATAAAAACTTATAAGAAAAACTGTAGCCATTAGTTACTTAGAAATTGCAACCCCTTTCAAGCGAAATCAAGAAAGAGAAAAAGTTTGAGAGAGAAGGAATATTTTCAAAGTGCTTTTACTTTTCATTTCATCATTGCTGTGAAACAGAAAATAACATCAGAAGCAAAATCAGTTTTATGATATTGCTTATATTTTTTTTTCTAATATTGCTTCAAATGCTAAGAAATTCAATCTCGTAAAGAGCAGTCTGTCATAAAAATCCACAATTATACAGTAAACTATATTACTATGTAAAATGAACAGACTTTCATCAGTGTTACGTAAGGTAAACATGTCAAGTGAGAGGGTGGTTTCCTTATGAAGAGCATCTAAACAAGTTGTGGGAGGGGGGGGGGGGGGCGAGAAGATGAACAGCCCATCACGGAAGCGCTGGTTCGGGTGTTGCTAAGATATTCCAAATTTAAGAGGCTGTTGCTCCAACCTCCTTCATCTTCGAACATTCTATGTTGCATCTGCCTGCGCTGCATAAGTGCCGTAGTCGGAAACATCCTCAGGGACGTCGGTTATCTGGAGAGAGAGAGAGAGAGAGAGAGAGGTGGGTGGGGGGTTGGAAAAGGAAGCAGAGCATCAGGCTTCACATGGTCAACCTCAGTTCTGAGATTAAAATGTTTCATGTAGGATTTTCATTTCTAAATGTCTTGTTATCTTCAAAAGATATTCCCATGTCTATAACAGTACTTTCAAATAATCTTCTCACGTGAGAACCGTCACTTTTAAAATAAGTTCGTGTACCATCCCTTAGGAATATCTTTAGAAGATAACAAGACATTTACAAATGAAGACCCTTTTATCAACCGGTTCATTCCCAAACTACATAAAACATTTTAATTTCATACAGGTGCAACATTGCAGGTTCGAAGATCAAGGAGTTTGGCGCAACTGCCTCTCGCATTTGGAATAACCTTTAACGCCCGAACCAGCACTTCCTTGATTGGCTGTTATCTCCTCCCCCAACCCTCCCCCCCACCACTTTTTCACAATGTTCTTTATAAGGAAACTACTCACTCACGTTACATTTTAACGTTAACACTGACGAGGAACTCCGTTCAGGTGTTCGACTGTCTGTTTATTTGACATAGTAATATAGTTTTCTATATAATTGTGGATTTTCATGAAACAAATTGCTTCAACTGTTATGACAGAGAAAGAAAAAAAAGGGCATTTTAAGTTTTTCAGTGTGAACCAGCTCTCTCTCTCTCTCTCTCTCTCTCTCTCGTTCATTATCATCATGAAATACATTTTGTTCAAATTGTTTGAGTAATTTTGCTAATTATTTTGTATTATGTCTATAGTTGTCAACGACATAGTCGTGAAAATTGAAGGATTATTAATATTATTATTATTATTATTATTATTATTATTATTATTATTATTATTATTATCATATGCAGGTTTTAAAAACTCAAGAACAAACTATTTTTTATTTTCCGATACTTTATTCTAATAACATTATATATAAATATATATAAAGCTATGGGTACTGTCCCTCTTATGTAGGTATTACTGTGGTGACTACCCCATTTATCCAAGTATTACTGTGCTGTTTGACACGTTTATCCGGGTATTACTGCGTTGACTGTCCCCTTTATCCAGGTATTACTGTGATGACTGTTCCTTTTGCCCAAGTGTCACTGTGCTGTCTGTCCCATTTATCCAGGTATTACTGCATTGACTGAAAAGCTTTTTCGATCAATATTTCTGTAGTTTCGAGTACGTCCAACAAGGCATAATAAACCTGTAGATTTTATTTACCACATAAGTTAAAAAGGGAAGAGGGATGGGTGTAGGGGGCGGGGCTAGGTGTTTGAAGCCTACCCTATTATCTAAGTTGGGTCAAATGATGGCCCCGTGGCAAATTTCGTCTAGATCGGTCAAACGGTTCGCAATTCTGTAGCGCATAAAAGTTCAGACATTATATCTATATATATATATATATATATATATATATATATACTATATATATATATATATATATATATATATATATACATATATATATATATGTATATATATTATATATATATATATATATATATATATATATATATTATATTATATATATATATATATATATATATATATATATATATATATATATATATATATATATATATATATATATATACTATATATAGGTCCTGAAGATGAAGTTGCTTAATTGCACACAGTTTCCTTGCACCATATTCAAAAAGTATAAAAAATAGAACATATAAATGAGAGAGAGAGAGAGAGAGAGAGAGAGAGAGAGAGAGAGAGGCCGTGAAAAGATTGCTCACTCAGGTGAAAAAATAGTGTTTGAAGAAGGAAACGGGGCAATGGATCAACACAGAAGGGAGGACCTTCATTCACTTTTCATAAAATCTACATCCAAATACTTCAGGCATAAAAAGACCATTATTCAGCTTCTCTCATTCCACCTGGTAAGACCCAGACACAGTGGTCCCTTCTTTAAAGGAATATCACAAATAAGGAAAAACTGTCTATTTCTTTGCTAGAGTAGATCTCATTTAGTTTGAGTTTTTTTTTCTTATTTCCAAAAAAGGCAAATGACTCTTTTGAGTTTTGTTTTTTTTATTTCCAAAAGAGGCAAATGACTTTTGTATGTAGTAATTTGACGTCATTATATTAACATCCTTATGATGGGGTAGAAATGGTTTACTATCATAATTTAAAAAAAAAATAAAATATTTTCAGGGTAAATGTTTACAACTCACCCCCCACGCGCCCCTCCGTTCTCTCTCTCTCTCTCTCTCTCTCTCTCTCTCTCTCTCTATCTATTTATCTATAATCATCTATCTATTTGACTGTCTATCTATCTGTCCACGTAAAATTGCATTTAAAGAATAAGCAAGCATCATGCGCGAGCGAATGTCAAGGGATGCAAATAGATCCAGGTGCACCACATCCATCAACTTGCCAGTTCCTATTTTTGGTAAATGCACCCCATTAATTACGCCTCATTAAACAAGCCAATGACGATGATGATGTATTTGCCTATTCCTGTGAAATGACAATGACTTCTGCTCGTTGCCTGAAATTCAGAGGATGAAACCGAAATACGATATTCGCGATATTCGCGTCACTCAAATAAAATTCCGTTTCCGGGTTTTCATGAGAAGTCAGCCGCGACCAGAAGCCCCTGACTTTTTCTGATCTGTGTCTGAGGGTAAAAGAAACAGCAGAAAGGTTTAATGAAGACTGAGGCTTCACTTCCGAGGAAGCAGAAAACCTTCCTCCTGCAGAAAGGAAGGAAGGTTGTTGTCAGTCAGGGAAGAAGGAAGAGGAGTAAGAGTTTCGTGTTTTGTTGTTAACATTAAAAAATAAAAAATCTTTCAAAACTCGAAATATGGAGGTTGTGAGGACAGCGTCTAACTGCATTTTTGTAAATATTTACTTGAAAAAACAAAGTTTCTGGTTGAAAATCTCCACTGCATAACTGACCAGTTCAAACTCATCATATATGGTTGTTTTACGATTAAATCAAGAAAAGAATGAAATGACTTTGCAAAATACTTTCAACAACATTTTGTATGGAAAAAAAATCAATTAAAATGTAGCGATGTATTTGAATGGTCAAAATAAACTAGAAAGTAACAAGGAGACCCAGGCATGATAGCTGCTGAATGGGAACGAAAATCATAGTAAATCCGAAATATCAAATAGAATTCTTTGTCTACTTATTTCATTTTAAAACGCTGATTTAGATAGATTTAAAACACAGACAGCAAGAATGACGGCTCTAAGCACACTTATAGATTATTACAAATATATAATATTATATATATATAGAGATTAGAATAACTATATAATATATAATATAGTATATATATATAAGCTACAGATAGATATATAATATATATATATATATGAGATATATATATATTAATCTAATATATATATAATCTTTATCTATATCTATATGTATTATATATATATATATATACTAGGAGAGATCTATCTATATATGTATATATAGTGTATATATATATATATATATAAATATATCTAAGAACTTATATAATGTATTTATATAATAGATTATATATATATCTATATATTGGTAAATATATATTTTTTGTATTGTCCTAATATTTATATATTATATATATGTAAGTGTGTGGTGTGATGTGTGTTATATATATATGATATATATATATTATATAGATATATATATATATATATATAATTTTATATATATAATCCTAATATATATATATATGTATATATATATATATATAATATTATATCTATATATATATATATATTATATATATATATATATATATAAGATATATATAATATATATATATATATATATATATATATATATATATAATGTACATGTGTGCGTGTGTATGTGTTTGTATATATATATCTATATATAATATATATATATATATGTACTATATATATAATATATATATATATATATATATATATATATACATATATATATATATATATATATATATATATATATATATATGTACATATATATATATATATATATATATATATATATATATATATATATATATATATATATGTGTGTGTGTGTGTGTGTGTGTGTGTATATATTCGAAAAAAAATTTCTTATCCCTCAACCGTATTTATCTATTTCATTTCGGTACACGAAAGTAGGTTAGCAAATCATAACTTTCTCCCTCCAAGAATAGAAAAAGAATCCCCAAAACTACCAGGAAAAGAAGTTGGTTATGATTTTGTCCTCTATTCCTCATGTGAAAGGAAAGGCGGAAACATCTTGGAAAATGTGTCCTGCAACGCCTAATTGGATGATGCTTTCCGTAGAAGACCTATTTCTAACATTTACTGAAAAGAGATCTTTTCATAACCTAGAAGATTATCACCTTCTCGTGTCTATAGCTTTGGCAGTGATATGTTTGTAGTCTTCCCGAAATCAATTGAGATTTAAAGATTACACTACGCGCTGCTCGTTCCAGCAAGAGACCAAGCTCTTTTTTTATTTTTTTTTTTTTTTTTATCAAAAAAAAAAAAAAAAAAACTCAGATGTAGATTAGGTAGCCCTTCGCACAGCAAAGAGTTTATTCTTGTTAATTATATAAATGAGTTAATTTTTTTCTGCCTCTTTCTTTCACTGCCTGTGTCCCCAAACACGCGCTTACAGAAAATATATTATTAATCTCCCTTTCCATTCTTAAAAATAATTTCAGTTAATACCAAAAACAGTTGCTCCTCCAGGTTTCCCACTTATCTTTAGGGTCCACAGTAACGAAACGCCCCTTTTCTGGTGGGAAGGTCTCTGCCATTGAATTCTGGGCAAAGCAAAATTCAGAGGAATGGGAATTCATTAAATATTCACACACGAGTGAAACTTTAATGCAGAGAACGGAATCGAGGGTTTTTGGGAGCCATGAAACCTTCTCTGTACTGCCATCAGAGGCTCTCTCATTTTGACGGTCTCGTGATCAGCAGCTGTCGTTTAAATCAATTCATTCTCTTTTGTACCTTTGTCAAAACAAGAAGTTTATCAGAGCAATGTTAAAGGAATAAGTTTCGCAGAGATTCGCAGTGCTTCGCTATTACAAGAGGACAGTAAATGGATAAGTGGCAGAATGAATGAATGAATAGATTCCTTGCACTGAATCTTTCTTTAATCGCAATGCTGAATAACTGATAAACAATCTCTTTCTGTAATAACAGACATCACAAATATAAGTAAAAAAATGAGCGAAGTTTCTTCCGCCCAATCGACTTTTCTGTACAACGTATTCAAGGCCACCGAAAATAGATCCATCTTTCGGTGGTCTCGATAAAATGCTGTATGAACCGCGGCCCTTGGAATTTTAACCACGGCCGGGTCGTGGCCTCTCCTATATTGTTGCCAGGCGCTGCATTATGGCTAACTTTAACCTCGAATACTGTTGCTAGAGAGCTGCAATTTGATATGTTTGATGATTGGAGGGTGGATGACCAACATACCAATTTGCAGCCCTCTAGCCTCAGTTGGTATTTTTAAGATCTGAGTGCGGACGGACAAACTATGAAAGCTAATGAATAGGACTGATCTACTTTGGCTGAATTAAGTGAGAGTTGGAGAGAGCACTATGTCAACAATAAATATTATTGCAGTCGCCATGAGCCTCGTATTCTGTCCTTCTACAAATAATGGCCTTGTGCTTCTCAAAATGAGCTCTGCTATTTGTCTCTCTCTCTCTTCCTCTCTCTCTCTATCTCTCTCTCTCTCTCTCTCTCTCCTCTCTCTCTCTCTCTCTCTGTCATTTGTGTCTGCTGTGTTAACGTTTTAATGGACTGTTGTTGATGCGTTTGCTTTGTTGGATTTATGACTGTTTACGTTGACCCATTTTGTTTGGTGATGAGTTAACGGTGACAATTCACCGGGGTCATTTCAAACACCTTTCGGTGGAGTCGAAAACAATGTCGTAAAATTATTTCTGTCGCTTTGAAATCGAACAGATTATTTTCATTGTAATCCAAAGCCAGAAAAATAACGAGGAAATCGAACACAAACTAGTGTCAGTACAAAACGGCCATCAATATTCAACGGCGCATTTTTCCGAATTTAATTCACTTTATTCCCTCTGGAAACCCCAGGAGATAAACCTCTGAAAAATGCGTTGTGGCACCGATTAGAGAATGCTGCGCTTCTGTCGCTATTGCCACTGGAATAGCATTGTTGCTTCGGTGGTCTGTTTTTATTTATTCATTCTTTTTTTCGTAAACTCCATAATATGAAGATATTTTTTCCGCTGTTTTTAGCTTGATGTTTTGTTAAGTAATTTTTGTTCATCTTTGTTCAATTACTGAATATATATTTACGTGAAAGATCAATTATTCATTTGCACTTTTCCCCCTAATTTCTTTTCAAGTTATTTCATTATTATTTGTTTGCTTGTATTTGCGTCATTGAATTATAGTATATTAAAATTTAATTTATCTGCTTTTCACTTTGGCTTCGTCTATCGCATGTCTAATTTTATAAATGAAAGGAAATTTTCTCTGCCTTTTCGTTGACACTTCAGTATTAAATTCGGCCCACTATTCTCAGTCATATAAAGGTTTACGATTGAGACATTTTTCAAATGAAATGAGTTTCTTGAACAAGGTAAGCGTAAAGTTCCAGAGAGAATCCTGATCCATTGCAGGCTTACAAGGACTTAGAGCTCTAGGAAAATATCTAGCAGGTAATATCCTTACGTCTTCATTTTGAACCCTTTACGATGAATTGCCGATTTTTATTTTAGACTGTTGTTTTATTGTGGCACTGAGTGACCACCAGAAGGTTACTGCGGCTTTTGATTTGAACATAATTCTGAGGAATATTTATTTAAAGAGGAAATAAAATTGTTCAAACCGATTTAGGTTGAACTCTGCGCCCGGGAGAAAAAGAGAGAACTGTTAGAGAAAGAGAGAGAGAGAGAGAGAGAGAGAGAGAGAGAGAGAGAGAGAGAGAGGGAGAGAGAGAGAGAGAGTGTGAGGGGTGGGGAGCATTGCGCCAGAAGAATTTCTTAACTTTGTCTCCGCACTAAAGCTATCTTTCTGTCAGCAACGTTTAACCAAGAGATCTACGAGAGGCAATAAAGTCCTGAGTTCCATTAGTTTCGGAAGTTAAGAGACATTCAAAGTTATTGAGATGTCATTTTGAGTCTATCGTCATCCCCATCAGTACTATAGCTATTTGCTTTATTCAACTGAAATAAGTAATATATATATATATATATATATATATATATATATATATATATATATATATATATATATAAACACACACACACACACACAACACACATATATATATATATATATATATATATATATATATATACATATGTGTGTGTGTGTGTATATTTGTATGGATGTACGTATCTATGTATGTATGGATGTATGTATATGTATATATACATTATATACATATGTATGTATATAACCCTTCTTAAACCATTACATTCTAAAAGAGCGGATCACGTAGTCCACTCTCAAACTTCTTTCAAGGAGTTAGATAATAACCTCATTACCTAATCATTTTGTAACGTGACTTTATTTTCATGACGTTGAATAACCAAATATATAAAAGTTCCTTATTTTATTCCCAAGTCAAAACCAAGTCGAGGGAATCGGACGAAACTGCAGTTAGGCCGAAAAACGACGCCCATCATTATCAATTTATGCCCTCATCCATCCGATTTTCAATTTTACTTAAAACCATCGGGGAATAGACATGGAATGGTTTCGCTGGAAAATTCGCCCTGTTACTCCGAAAACATCAAATTGAACTTATATCGCCATTAGAAGTACGAATTACAACGCTGCTGCTTTTACGAACTAAAAAGTAATTGTTTTTATGTTGTTTATGGGAGGACGAATGGGACAAGCTTGGTTCCGCTTTTTATAGCGTCATGGAGAAACGTCTTTCTGTGTAATTTTCACTTGCAATTAAATATGGTAAATGCACAATTGATTAGCAAGGAGACGAGTTCCTTCATCCGTTGTTTGTCTTGATACCAGAACTGATTGGATTTGATCATCTATATTCAATTACTTATCATCAAATTCTCTCTTTATTTGTCCATATCATCTAATCACTCGATACATCAATTCGTTTTTAATGGCTTATTCAATTTTCTACTGATTCTCGTCATAGCTTTAACGGCATTCTCATAAAAACACCATCTGCCGAAAAATGTTGGATAAGGTTACTCATTCAGTTGATGAAGTTCAGTGAATGCTACGTTTTCAGAATTGCTCATTTTTTTCCGTTTGTTAACAGAATATTTAAGAACAAATGACGTCTGGATAACACTTGACTAATTCTTGATTTACTTTTCTAGTTGAAATCGATTCGTACTTTGATGATGATGTATATAAATCATCGGGTGAAACTATTTGCTCGAACTAAGGAAATTGGAACCATAAAAGTCTGAACCTTAGATTTAGTAACCATACTCGCCAGTGACTTTTTATGTCGATCCAGTTGTTAATTAAACCTTGGCTCACAGATGGAGGTATGAATTCTGTGAATGCCTCAGGGACTCAAATATTCCTGGAAGTCTCAGTTTTGAATAATAATACAATTCAGGCTTTTTGAAGACCGTGTATGAATGCCTACCGATCACCGTTATTCAGTATTTCTGTGTTCTCACCATCACAGATGCCGTCAGGAGAGTCAAATAAATACTTGTTTTGGCAAAAAAAAAAAAAAAAAAAAAAAAAAAAAAAAAAAAAAAAAAAAAAACAAAAAAAAAAAAAAAAAAAAAAAAAAAAAAAAAAAAAAAAAAAAAACATTATATAGAGCTCTGCCAGTTCCTTCTTCATTTGAATAATTCCGTCGAGGGAAGGCCACGAGAAAAGCTTTTGGGAAAATGGGTTATTACTTCAAAAACAGTGTTTTTACTTTTATTGTCACTGAGGAGGAAGGGTAACGATAGATTTGTTTACTAGCTTTATTTATTTATTTTTCTAAATATTATTGTTTATGACATCGATCAATATTAGAATATCGTGCAGTTTAAAATAAGATTTCAGGTGATATTAATTACAGTTTGAGGCGTTAAGAATTTTAAGGAATGACTGTCCCTTTGTCGTCCGATCAGTTCGTCTCCTTCTTTTCGCCCTTCTCATTTTTCTTTTTTTTTTTCCAGCTGAGTCCCAAGTTGGGGCCGCTGTTTATGATAAGCCTTTTCCTGGCGTTTCTGCCTTGAATCCTCCATACGTCAATTTCTATGCCTCCAATCTTCTCGAATACAGTCTCTCCATCTGCTCTCAAGCCACCCTCTCCTTCGTGTCCGTAGCATGTCCATTTCCATGTCCGCTCCTGGAACACGTGATTCACCCTTCAGCTCCCATCCTCACCAGACGCCCAAACCATCTCAGTCTTGACTCTTCACAAATGTCGTTGGTGTCTACTTTTTTGTAGTCTGAGTATACCGAGTGAAAGATCGTAGAATGACAGATCTTATGTTATCTAAGATGAACTAAGAATAGATTTAATCACGGAGAATGTATCAAAGCACCGTATATTTAATATGAATATTAGTTGGGTGCTTGTTACTAAAGGGAATTTTTTTTAATCGCATTTCGTTCTCATGTATAATTTCGATCATCTGTTAAAATAATGAAGGCAACATTATCATTCAAGGCAATTGCTTTGCGAAGGTTATTTATTTCCGAGTATTTCACTCAGTTTCATCCACGTCAAACAATTAAAGGCACTGGACACGAGCACTGAGAAAGGACAGTAAAAACACAATTATGAGTTACATTTTGTTTGACTCCTTTGAGGAAACTGTTTTGACTGAGATCATTGAGGCTAAATTCTAAACAGGTATTTTTTTAATATGAAAAAGTATTTAAGAAATAAAAACTTTTTACAGTAAAGAGATACTGTATTCAAGTAGCTATATTTGTAATATATAAAGTTGTAATACTATATTTATAAAAACAATCGCAGCATTCTTTGTGTATCTCTGTGCGGGCATGTGTTCGACGTTGATGACCACTAAAAACGAATTAAGTAATTATTTTACTTGTCATAGACAGAGACAAATAATGGACTACTAATTTCCATGTCTATCATTTCTGATGTCAACGTCATAATTATTTACTACCGCTGTTATTATCATATTGTTATGTTACTATAAAGTATTCCATAATGATGCTCCCTACGATATCATTCTAAAGATTATTATTATATTTTTTTTTGCCTATCACAGCCCTCCAATTCGACTGGGTGTGGGGCTCCGGGTTGCATCCTGCCTCCTTAGGAGTCCATCACTTTTCTTACTATGTGCGCCGTTTCTAGGATCACACTCTTCTGCATGAGTCCTGGAGCTACTTCAGCCTCTAGTTTTTCCAGATTCCTTTTCAGGGATCTTGGGATCGTGCCTAGTGTTCCTATGATATGGGTACAATTTCTATGGCATATCCCATATCCTTATTATTTCTATTTTCAGGTCTTGATACTTATCCATTTTTTCCCTTTCTTTCTCTTCAACTCTGGTATCTCATGGTATTGCGACATCAATGATTGATACTTTCTTCTTGATTTTGTCAATCAACGTCACGTCTGGTCTATTTGCATGTATCACCCTATCTGTTCTGATACCATAGTCCCAGAGGATCTTTGCCTGATCGTTTTCTATCACTCCTTCAGGTTGGTGCTCGTACCACTTATTACTGCAAGGTAGCTGATGTTTCTTGCACAGGCTCCAGTGGAGGGCTTTTGCCACTGAATCATGCTTCTTTTTGCTATGTGGTTTATGGTTTCATTTTTCGTATTGCACTTCATACATAATATGGGAGAGATGTTATTTCCATCTATCGTTCTTTGAACATATCTGGTTCTTAGGGCCTGATCTTGTGCCGCTGTTATCATTCCTTCAGTTTCCTTCTTTAGCTCTCCCCTCTGTAGCTATTGCCATGTGTCATTGCTGGCTAGTTCTTTAGTCTGTCTCATGTATTGTCCGTGCATTGGTTTGTTGTGCCATTCCTCTGTTCTCTTTGTCATTCTCCTGTCTCTGTATATTTCTGGATCTTTGTCTACTTATATCAGTCCTTCTTCCCATACACTCCTGAGATACGTATTGCCCCAGTGCTCTGTTCTCGATGTTGACGCAGTCCTCTATGCTTAGTAATCCCCTCCCTCCTTCCTTTCGTTATGTATACTCTGTCCGTATTTGCTCTTGGGTGTAGTGCTTTGTGTATTGTCATATGTTTCCTAGTTTTCTGGTCTATGCTGCGGAGTTCTGCCATCGTCCATTCCACTATTCCTGGGCTGTACCTGATTACTGGCACTGCCCATGTGTTTATGGCTTTTATCATATTTCCGAAGTTGAGTTTTATTATTATTATTATTATTATTATTATTATTATTATTATTATTGCCAATCAGGTGCCCCTGCCCAATACTACGCTCCCAGTCTCCAGCGTCCGCACGCGAAGAGCAGCACGAGCTTCCACCTCTGCAAGACGGCTTGACTCAGGGACTTAATCCTCTGTTCAGCCAATGAAAACACAGCGCCCATCAGACAGAGGACCTGGGACACAATAAATACCGCCGAACGACCCCATTCCAATCAGTTCACGCTCACCTTTCCTTGAAGATGAACCGATGATACGGTGGAAACGTTGGAATTCCAATACTAAGATTTGTTAACCACTATTATTATTATTATTATTATTATTATTATTATTATTATTATATTATTATTATTATATCAATAGGTAGATTCGATATAACTCCAAAGATTATGTATTTTTTGATTTTCTTTCTCATACAAAGGATATAGTTTAGCGAAAAAACGTACTATAGCAAATACAGGGACACCAGACACCATCCTTATTTATAAGATTAATTAGTAGGTGTCAGATCCACTACACTGACGATCAAATTCCTCATTTCCAGTCTCTAATACTTTGATCTCAGGTCCCGTATTCAGAGCCCCTTCCTCCTCTGACATCCCTATCAACTTCAAAGGTCGCTGCCCTTTGATTATAGGCCTCTCTTTTAAGTCTTCCATATATTTTTAATGAAAGAGCAGCTTCATCTATCTATCTGTATGTCTGTCTGTCTATTTATCCATCCGTCTATCTGTCTACATAACAGCGTTCTACGAAATTTACGTAGCCCATAAAATATAGGTCAGGG
>NC_061105.1:46515730-46568230 GCF_015104395.2 Macrobrachium nipponense | reverse complement strand
TGTGGACAATAAAGCTGTTTCTGTAATACAACATTAAGGATTGGATTATTATTTCGCTATTGGAGGTTCGTATTTCGTCTATATATGCTTTTAGTCAGATAAGATCTTAAAATATAAAAGCAATAATTGCAAGTGGTGCGGTATATTTTATACGAACTTAAATTTAAATCTTGTAAAATGTGTTGGTTTATTCTTTTTAACATTAACCTGCCGATTAAAGAAAATTTTACAGTCCATTATTAATACGAGATATGTACATTAATTAAATATACTTTCAGGAGCTCATGATATAAAGACTAATTTTCGTAGCCAGGATAACTTTCATCAATATACAGGAAGACAAATAAAACGCAGTTCTCCACTTTTGATGTAATAACCAATAACAAAGGTGAGGTAAACAGTTTTGCACCAACCTACAAAACTTTTAATGTCTTTATGTACACCTCCACCCTTACAAGGGCGGTGCCCCTGTAGGGGTGGAGGCCCCTCCCATCCCTGGTCTGTAGGTCGTAGTTTATGGGAGGTTTTCAACTCATTCGATTTTTCTTTCAGGTGGTAAGCGAACAGTTCTTCGACAGTTTTAAAAGTTATCATAAATAGGATGCTTTTACTTTTGAAGTTTGTAAGTGTAACGTAAATGGCTACTGCACAGCTGGGAGATATAATTCTTCGCAGTGTTTCTTTTTAGTTTATAACTGCTAACGTACCTTAGAAGTATTGGGTTGAAAACTGAATTTGTTCAAAATTGAAGTTAACGTAATTCTTTTGTATTCGAAGGACTTGACCACATTAATACACTTGCCTTCTTATAATAGATTTTTAAGTCCATCATGATTTAAGCATTAGCTGATAATTTTTTTTTTTTTTTTTTTTACTTGAATGATGTTAACATTGGATAACCTTCAGAATAAGCTAAAACACAATTTTGCAGTAATAGTCCATAATTCTTCTTTTGTTATAAATTCCGACCGAAAGTGTTAGTTTTTTGTTTTCTTTTTTATTAATGAGTGAACTGTGTGCCAACTATACAATATACAAACTTTACTTTAATATGGTCAAATACGCTGAACAAACCCATGCTTAGCTATCGTGGCAGTACGGTGGACAAACCCACGCAAATTATAATAAGGTCTATTTTCAGTAATGCCCTGGGTACTGTTGTCCAAGAGGCCTAATGCCGGATCTTGCCAGTCTTTTGCTCAGCAGGTCAGGTGAGGTGACCTCGGCCATTTTGCCGGCCAGCTTTGGCCATCTGCTCTCGACTAGATGGCAATTTGCATGGCCTTCTCCTAAATAGTCGTTCCCTTGGTCTATTGGGATATTAAGGATACACCTTGCACTTGGCTGGTTATTGTTTCTTGGTTGATCTGGTCGTAGGTTTCTTAGATGTGTGTCAGTGGAGTAAACATTTGTACTTACAGTTGTCCTGTTTATGAGTTAAATATGCTTTAAAGGCAAAGAGAATAAATGAACGCTTGGAGTAATTATAAGGAAAATAATCAGGAATTTTCTGAAAATCTTGCAAATGATCCCCAAAGAACTTGGAATAAAGAGAGCTGTTGTGGGAGTGTTTTTAATTCGACCCTTATTAGCATTTTAGTAGGGAGGACGAAAGAAGAATTATGAAAATAATTAAGAAAAATTTTGAAACTAGAGAAAAAGGCGCAGAAACTCGATACGTCATAAAGAACGTAATAAAAAAAATATTTTGAATTCTTACAGGAAATTGAAAAAACAGATATAGTACCTTAGTACTGTGTTTGTAGTGATGATAACTCGATAGTCGACTACCGTAGACTGCGCATTGATCAGTGCTTGACAAATTGAAGTTAGTCGACTTCTCTTTCGAGAGAAAGAGAGGAAAGGAGGATGAAGTACAAATAGAATCCCTCGCCCACTTGACAAATTATACTTTGTTTTGCAATCTCCCGAGGGAATGATCCTCAGCATCGAGATATTGAACACACCCCACAATGATATTTACGTTGAAAAACGTTTTCCAGTGCAAACGTCCTCGATGGGACATCGCCTTTAATCCTGTGAGCAGTTTCAGGAAGCGATAAACGTCCCGAGATGTGTTTCCTATCTTACGAACGAAATGGACTTGTTATTCTCGCGGATATTTTGGGGAAGGGGAAAATGAGATTGGTATTATTTTCTTGTCGTAGAAATGTCTCGGTCACGGCAATATTCGCATGAATATTAAAATGTCTAATTTATGATTGAACTATTATAAATAAGACACAGTGATGTAACCTTGACACACGTGTGTGAAACAAAGAGAGAGTGATGTAACCTTGACACAAATATGTGAAAGAGAGAGAGAGAGAGAGAGAGAGAGAGAGAGAGAGAGAGAGAGAGATAACCTTATCACAAATGTGTGAAAGAGAGGAGAGTTAAAAAAAATGAACCTTGACATAAATGAGAGAGAGAGAGAGAGAGAGAGAGAGAGAGAGAGAGGGGGGTAATGTATGATTATACGTATATATACTGATGTATACATATACTATATACATATGTTATTGTATGTATGTATATACGTATACATATACTGAGAGTGCATAGTATGTAATGATGCCCTTAAGCTTCATGTTAGCATGTTGCCAAGTTCTTGGGTATGCGAGAAAATTGTTAATAGGAACCATTCCCCCGAGAACAATGTCGACATTTCAACTAAAGAAGGTTTTTCCATTAATCCTGAAAGTTGAGCAAACTTCAAACTCTCTCTCTCTCTCTCTCCTCTCTCTCTCTCGTTTCTCTCTCTCTCTCTCTCTCCTCTCTAATGATAGGGAGACAGTCAGGAAGACCTGCATTTTTAAACATTTCTTTTTTTACTGCGATCCATTGTTGAATGCGACCCATTATACCCACATGTAATAAAGACAAACTATTTATTAGGTTCATTCATGTAGCACGGACAATTTATATTTATTATATTCTCCACATATTGGAATTGTATGTATCTGTCTGTATGAATGTAAAAATAGTATTTTTAGAAAAATAAATTTTAAGGAAATTCCAACACAAAGGTGAAGTAAATAACATATGAAAAAAATAAAATGGCGTTTAATGAGATGGATGTGCTTGTTTGTTCACAAGCACCTGTTCCAGTTGGGAACAGAGGAAGACAATGCTACGCGCATATCAGGTGCAGTGTTGAGCCTGTTTCTGTCTTAAGTCTTTAATTAATAAGAATTAATGTCGAAAATCCAGCTCCTCAAGTATGTAGTAGCGCCTCAGTGGCGTGGTCGGTATGGTGTTGGGCTGCCACCACCGATTCTCGGTGTGAGAGATGTGTATTTCTGGTGATAGAAGTTCACTCTCGTAGCTGAATAACCACTTGTTCTATGCATCATACAAAACAAACAAAGTCAAGTAAGTAGTTGCAAAAGGCAATAATAATAGAAAAGCCTTTTCACCCGGCAATGATGTTTCCCTTTTGTTCCAAATCCAAAATTAGCACAAATTTAACTTCTCAAATCATTCTTAAATGTGAAGGAATGACTAAGATGGAGCGAATCGGCTTCCTCTTCAGGTAACAAGTTTAACTCATTATTGATTTTCTTGTGTGAAAAACTATTGACAGTTAACCATTCACTTTTGAAACAACCTTGTTTAATGATTAACGATTCAAGACGAGAGAGAGAGAGAGAGAGAGAGAGAGAGAGAGAGAGAGAGAGAGAGAGAGTGTGTGTGCGTTTGTCGATTGCCAGAGTTGTTGATAACAACTACTTATTAAAATTTATCCAAACTTGTTTCGTAGTTGAGTATTCAAGGGGAAAAAAAGAGAGGGAGAGAGTGAGAGGCTGTCTCAATTGCCTTGAACAAAACCTTGAATTTATTTCCGCTGGGATAACATCCTTTTATTATATTACGTATAATAATTTCATAATATGTACTATTTTGATTGGTGGAGCTTGCCTTGTCATGGGATAAATCGATAAAACTAGAGATGATTTATGAGTGTTGTACAGGATTTCGAGTTGTTTATATTCGGCCATCCACTTGCGTGTGTGTGTTTTTTTGTTTTTTTTTTTTTTTTTTTTTTACTCGAGACTCATTTTATTCACCTCGCGACCTACTGAGGTGCCGGGACCCAAAGTTTGAAAAACTCTTGAGATGGACAGACAGACAGATGGACCTTTCACTCGATCCTATTATTGATAGTAATACAAGTATATTAGTATGTATAAATAACTAAACGTCAAATGCATAACAAGATGAAGGCATGTATCTCTAGTCATTATTGATATTATGGTACTTATTTTGTTTTATTTCTCTTTTCTTTTTACAAAAAATATTCCTGTAATAGCCAACACACATTTAAAGCTCCTGCTTTCCAGAAAGTGATAACCGGGATGATCCGGATAAAGGGCGGATACTTCCTAGCACAATCTACTGTCGATTAAGTATTCTGCCAATAATTATTATTATAATAATAATAATGTTCCTGGTAATGAATGCATAAGAAAAGAAATATTTCGAGACATAATTCTATGAATTTCTATTTTATCTCGGAGTTTCACTTACCCCACATTTTGTAGGTCATTGCATTAAAAATATATTCAATCTATTAGCAGAAGTAGCTAGTCCCCTCCCTCACCGCCTCCTCACTCCCTCCCCCCTTCCAAAACAAGTCGTAAAAAAGAAGCAGCAATAAAGATGATGGAGAAAAGTCTGATCGCAAATGAGATGTTTATTTCTAAAAAAGGTGATGAGGCAACACGGAAATCAAACAAAGGCAGTGATTAATTAACATTCAGCGAACTCCCAAAGAAAGACTATGATTTCAGGTGGTTAAATGAAAGAGAATTAACAAATCAATGTAATTTTTCGAAAAAACCATCCAAAACATTTTCGATTTCGTTTAGCTAAAGCGAAGTTGATATTAAACACAAATTATAACAAAAGAAGACTTGCAGAATTCTGTCAAGAAAGTTTGTTCCTAAACCTTCCTTATTCTAACTTCATAACTTTTTTTTATTATTATTAATGGGACTCCAGCGGAATCCAATCGCTCAATGTCGAAACGAAGCTCTGAGGAGAACGTGACGTAACGCCTTTGAGCCGAGTTGGTTCCCTTATATGTTGACGAAGTTATGTACTATATAGAAGCATTTTCCTTTAAAAGATGTAGAGAAAAAAATCATATGGGTTGAAGGTTCAATCTTGTGGGTTCCTTGTTCCTTCCTGTGGGCTGAGGGTTTCCCCTTGTGGGTTGAGGGCTCCTACTCGTGGGCTGATGGTTACTCCTTCTGGACTTGGGGTTCCTCCTTTCCCCTTTTCCCCCTCTCTGCGCTTCCTCTATTACAGTCTTTATTTCTTTTCCTATTCCTTATTTCGTTCTTTTTGTTATTGTAACATTGTTCTTCCGAAAAGAAGAGAGGGAGGAGTAGAATAAAGGAGGAGGAGAAGGAAAACTTCTTTTTCTGCGTTCTAAGACTCTGACGTTTTTCTCAGCAAGTGACTTTAGCAATACCTACAGTGCACCACTCGAGGTGCACTGATGGCACTTCCACTATGGGGGCAGAAGGAAGAATGATTTTCGATGCATTTCACGAGAATTGGCGTCAATACCTTTCGTTTCTCAGTCAGTGGTGTTTTTTTTTTTTTTTTACTTTTCTTATTCTTTCTTTACCTGTGCATTTCACCTTGAGTAGACATTCTCTTTCTCCTCATCCACCTTCTCTTACTCCTCTTCCCTCTTCCTCCTCCTCACCATCATCATCATCATCATCTGCCTTTCCTCCTCCTCCTCTCCCAACGAAAAATATAAACTAAAGGAAGCCATATAATCACCTTCCTTCAGAATCACCCGCTGAAGACTGAGCTGCCTGTTGTGATCGGATTCGTCTTCTATGACGGAAGTTTCCAGGTTTCCAGGAAATGGATATTCTCTCTCTCTCTCTCTCTCTCTCTCTCTCTCTCTGCTGGAAACTTTGAAACACAAAACAAGTCCGACCCATCCACAGCATCCAATCGCACGCACCTTCCTCTTTCATCTCTGAAATGAAGCGAGATAAATCTCTCAGAGAGAGAGAGAGAGAGAGAGATTTGCCTGGCGTAGTGAATTCATGTCCACTGCAATAAATGGAGACAGCTCCCCGTAATTCAGGGTTCCTTTGCTTCTTGGAGACTAACAAGGATGTCTAATTTTGAGTTCCCTTTATTGGGACGTGCAAAGAATTTTCCGTACATACGGAGCAGAATTGTAAGTACCTATATATACATACATACATACATACATACATACATACACATACATACCCATTTGTATATGTTTATGTATATGAATATGTCTGTATATAAATGCGCAAACACACAACACATGTAAATTATAATATCCAGCGAATTTCCACCTGCATCGTATTTTTCCCTTCATAACATATTCATTTCAGCACGAGGTAATATAACCTATACACTGGATTCATATTTTTCGACAGACATACTATATCACTTTTATTGTCAAGTTTTGCTCGAGAGCCGCTTTCAGTGTCGTATAATCCTTGGTATTAAATAGAAACGAGTCTCTTATTTATTATTTATTTGTCGCAGTTTCAGATCTGTTCCATATTTTATTGGCCGAGTAGAAAGATAAAAAAGGAATGTAATAAACAGTCTTAGAGTTAAGGTTCTATGAACGTTTTATTTGCCTGATGTTTCACTTTCTCTATTTGCATTCAGAGCGCATTTTCGATGAAATCCATACACAGTGCACATAATATTCGAGCGACGTTATATTCAAGACTTTATAATATTATGTTTTTCTCACCCGATGCAAACACTTTATCACGGAACTCGTCAGAATTTTCCCTTGACAATTAAATTCGTATTTAACGTCAAGTTCATCAGGCAAACTCTGTCTTGACAACGACTCGCGGGAGGGAATTCATAATAAGAGGATATAAAACGCCATATTGCGTTTATTAGTCTCATTCTAATTTACATCTTGACCTTCATTTGCATATTCTATCACTTACTATTGTATAAAGCGATAAAAATTAGTAAATTGACATACAAAAAAGTTTTGATGAAGTAGACATGAAATATGTTTAGCCTCTTTTCTTGCATTTGCATTTGTTTACAATAGAAACGTGAAGTGTAAAAGTTTTATATCTATCTCCCTAATTATATATATATAATATATATATATATATAATAATATATATATATATTATATATATATATATATATATATATATATATATAATATGTATATATATAGATATAATACACACACATGAGATTTTATAGCATCACCGTGCCATTTTTTATATCACAATCAATAATCTACAAATACTGCTTGATTCGGCCAACCTTGGAAGTAACACTGAAGTGGGGAATCATAACTGAGAAGAGGTTTGTCACCAGCAGCTTTTACTTCCGCCTTCAGTGACGAATTCCCCTCCTGTCCCCTTGACAGCTCAGTGGTGAGAGAACTCTTCACTGAAGTCGGAGGCAGATGCTGTCAGTGGTTCGAATCTGCCAGATGACAAGCCTTTTGTCGATTATGACTCTCCTTCGGTATTATTTGCAAGGTTGAATGAATTGGACATTAAGCGAAATTTTAGGTTTTATATATATATATATATATATATATATATATATATATATATATATATATATATATATATATATATATCATATATATATATATATATATATATATATATATATAATACGTCAATGCACGAGAGACTTGATGAATGTCAGTAAAACAGGTGCGCCCACAAAGAGGCCTCTTCAGAAGTACTTTCCTTAGACCTATGATGTACTCAGTGGTTTTCCATTACTGGTTGTGTTCCTGGCAAGTTGACAGTTCCTGGCCTGACCTAATAATGATAATGGTGGTACTGAAACAAAAATGAACGAATATCACGATGATTTTATGGTGGCAATTATAACCATTTCATGAGCGCTTTTATCGTTAATGAGTCTAGCGTTGACGACATAATGGCAATTATCATAGCAATTAATATCAGTGGTACCGTCGGTCGAGGGAACGACAGACAGACGGAGAGATTAACGTAGAATCCATTTGTGGCTTAATATTTTCGAGTTAAAAATTTCCGGTTCATTACACGGAACTGATAAAACTATCAGCATTACGAAACCAACATGAATATTTGCAGGATCGTTAGAGGTAACTCAAATAAAACCCCAAACTAAACTTTCCCCAATCTATTTCTAATTAAGAAACTAGTCATTGACGACGAAACTGCCTTTTTGTATCCAACAACGATTCTTTTAGTGTTAACGAGATAATAATCTCATTTGATTATCTGTTTTATCACAGGCAATATAAAATTCGTCATATTAATAACAGAGAGAGATATTGCTGCCATTTATTCTGTTATGTATTCTCGTTCATGAAATATTTTAATGCTGAAATAACGCCTTTCAAACAAATGCAATCCACTTTATAGTTGATTACGGTCTCTGAGTCAGTTATGTCCCGTAATGCTTCAATTTTATTTGGCTCTGACAATTTTATGAGTACTGTATCACAAAGGCACTTTCATATAGATGTTGACATATTTTTGCTGAAGCATTTCATTTCGTTTTAACTAATAGCATATTTGCATAATACAGAACTCATTATAATTACCACGCTTGCTTTATTGGTAAATTCCTCCATAACCCGCAAAATAAACATTTTGGCAGCCCCGTGTTGCCTGCCAAAACCTCTTTTGAAAACTCAGTGTGATTCAGGCCACATCTTCCTCTTGGTATTTTATCTTTTCAACCTTTTCTTTGCAGGTGGAAATCCATCAGAGAATATAAACTAGATTAAAATAAAGTACTATATTCGCTAAACCCAAAATGGAATGATACAAAAGTCAATACTTTTCGTAAAAGTAGATATGGGGTAAAAATCAAATCCTAAGAACAGTTAGATTCTATATTATTTGATAATGCAAACATAATCACGAAAAATGGTGTATTTAGTATCAGGATGGTGAAATAAAAGAAGTGGTTGAAAGTTCCGCGTAAACACATAAGATTTATAAAAGCAAACTAAATCTAGGAAAGGTAAAAAAAAAAAAAAAAAAAAAAAAAAACAAAAAAAAAAAAGTAAAAATCGTCGAAAAAAATGGTACCATAGTCCAGGAGCCGTAGAAGGACAGACTGACAAAAGGTTTTCCTTAATGCCAAGCTGTCAGACGAAATTGTATTATCCATCAATCACTCCCTCATTAGCAACCCAAATTACTTCCACTATAGAACTTTTGGGTTAATTTTTTACGTGCAGTTCTTGATGGGGATAGCACGTATAAGATAACATACAACAAAGGAGAATATTTTTCCGTTTCTTTGTTTTTTATTATTTTATTTCATTTTTATAGATTGCCAAGGCTGCAAATCCCAATCTCTCGGGTAATTTAGTGACATTCACACTTATTTTCTGTAACGTGGTGCCGTATTTCAGCGGTGTATTATTCTCATATATATATATATATATATATATATATATATATATATATATATATATATATATATATATATATATATATATATATATATATATATACAGGAAGGTTGGGGCATCTGGAACGCCGTAGATTTAAAATAATAGGATGGAGAAAAGCCAGCGTAACATCATACATGTATTTTCCAAATTTTCGAGACTTTGGGTCTCATCATCAGGGCTGTAAAACATACAAAACTACAAATTAAAAAAGACTCAGTATTAATATTAATATTAATAAAAGGAAGTACATAAAAGTTAAATATAATAATTTTTAAAAAAATGAACTAAGAAAAATGAACTAAAAAAAAAAATTATATATATAAAAAAAATTAAAAAGTGAAGAATTCTTAAAAGTTAGTACCTATCTCTATGGAGTTAAAAAACTCCATAGAGATAGGTACTAACTTTTAAGAATTCTTCACTTTTTAATTTTTTTATATATATAATTTTTTTAGTTCATTTTCTTAGTTCATTTTTTTTAAATATTATATTTAACTTTTATGTACTTCCATTATTATTAATATTAATATTATACTGAGTCTTTTTTAATTTGTATGTTCTGTATGTTTTACAGCCCTGATGATGAGACCCAAAGTCTCGAAAATTTGGAAAATACATGTATGATGTTACGCTGGCTTTTCTCCATCCTATTCATTTTATATATATATATATATATATATATATATATATATATATATATATATATATATATATCTGTGTTTGTGTCCAACCATTCCAGTCTCATCTCCCAGTTCCACCCTTGAAATCCATCGAGATAAGCTTTAGAACCACCTGAATTTGAGAGAGAGAGAGAGAGAGAGAGATTCTCTCCTCCGGCATTCACGGCAATAGCAGACAGCGGATTAGAATCGCCTACTTTCTCATCTGCCTCTCGCCTTCATCAGCTAATCCGCGCAGACGAGATAGGCAGAGATTCATTTCCCCGCCTGAGTCTGTTTTCTTTCGTGGGAAATGATACGACTGCAGGATTTCGGGAGGAAAATTGAAACTTCCAACGATCAAGAGAGCGAAGGGAGGGAGGGAGGGGAGGGAGTGTGGAAATGGTAGGGCGTTATTTTCGGTAAGGTTGAAATGATAGCAAGGAATTGCAATGCATTCAAAACGTTTCGGTTTGGCATCATGTGGAGAGCTGATTGTAAAGGTTTAAAAGTGTCAAGTTTTGAGAGAGAGAGAGAGAGAGAGAGAGAGAGAGAGACGAGGACGAGAGAGAGAGGGGGGGGGGGGGGTGGCGTTCATATGAAACATCTAGCATGCACATCTCCACAAGCAATTTCCCCGACAATTTTAACATTTCCCTATCAAGATAATCCAAGAAATGAACAATTAAACAAACACACATAACCTACATCCGAGAAAGTAACAAACCTCTCAAATGAAAAGGAAGAAATATCTTCCCTTATTATTGATCAAGAAGTAATATGAGTAAAGAGGAGGGTAAATATATGAGGAAACTGTAAGAGACTTATCATAAGAAGTTGACTGTGAAACCGTCTTTGTGACATTAAGCGATATTGGTAATCTCTCTCTCTCTCTCTCTCTCTCTCTCTCTCTCTCTCTCTCTCTCTCTCTCTCTCTAACACACACACACAACACAAACATATGAAGTGAATATGGTAAATGTTTCAATGTTTTTCATATAGGAACATTACGAAAAAGCTTTACTTTATGGCAAGAATATGTATTGCCTAAGTACTTTCAGATATATATCATAATACTCACTGTTAGACTTATGCTTTCTAAGTGAATTTTCTTTACTGCAATTGTCATTGTCGTTATTTCTTTTTATTATATCATCCTTGAAAATATTTTGAATCAAATTTCTTAACAAAATCAATTTACGTAGTCCATGGGCAGTCAGCCTCTTCGACATATTAAGACCACTTTCTCCTTGAAAACTTTAGCTGAACCGAGAAAGCAATCAGGAAGAAGAAGCCAGTGCCTCGGGCAAGCATTCGAATAAAAAAGGATCGTCTGCTGTAAGCTCATTGGTCGGATCGTCTCTCTCGCGATGCTCCTATTGTTCCAGTTCTCATTTGCATCGCGTTGCCAGATGCCATTCCTGATTAATCCTTGGGAATTTCTCTCGGATTTTCTCAATATGAAGATGGTTTTACAGTCTACCCAGCTATAAAAGTGCCCAGTGCAGATGGTGCATAATTAGACACCCATTTACATCATGATTTATTTTCGAGTCACATTTCGAATATCTGAAATAGCATTTATCCGATTATTTCAATATTGTGTTCTAATTAATAAGAAATCTTTGTATTTGTAATGTTTGGATTCTGGAATGATATTTTGCCTACCTTAAGGGATAATCTGCTATATAAGAGAAATGAGAAATATTTCATGAGCGAAGATCGATTATCCCATTTCCCATTTCACCAATCTTTTATGATACTGAAGGCTATTCGCCCGCATGAACGGCAAACATTACAATGAACTATAAAGCTATTTTTCAATTAAATCTATTCGTTTACGTTTAGGCTGTCTATATATATATTATATATATATATATATATATATATATATATATATATATATATAATATATATATATATATATATGAGAGTGAGGGGGGGGCCATATATTCCAAACCACGCAAATCGAATGAATCCTTTATATTGGAACTGGCCAAGGCTGTTTCTAAAAACCCCTTTCTCTACCTTCTATTTCTTTTTTCCAGAGCTTTGTCCTGGAACCCTTCCAGGAATATGATTCGCACAGTGAGGGAAATTCTCTCTGTACTTTTTTTCCCTTCAAAGTATTTGGAACCAAAGCTTTTTAATATAAAAGACCCCAGATTTGTGTTCGGTTTATAAGCTCTTGCCTCGTTTTGTATACAAATAAGGGTTGCGTATTTGATTCGTATAATGTTGTTCTGCTTAACTTACTTTTTTAGCTGTAAATATCATCTACAACAAAATAATCCGCTGATGTCCTTTTATCCATTAGATTTATTTTATATCAGAAACTGAAGTAAACGCCTGATTTTAAAGTGAGATTAAATTTTATCTTTCACTATTGGTCAGTGCTCCCTTTAGGATTCAGGATTCAGGATTTAGGATTTACTTTCCACGGAGAGCTATGACAGCCTGTATAGCATGTGGGCGTGGCTTAAGCACGGCTGAGGCCGAAAAATATAATGTTTCTTTTATAATTGCCCAAGAAACTGAGTTGAAAGAGCTTAGATTGTACCAGATAATTTAGGAGAATGCCATAGAAAATAAGTTTAATAGGATTAGATAATTTTAAATGTTTTATAAGGATTTACAAAAATGTCAACATAATCATATAAAAATTTTCATATTTATACATGCATGACAAAACTAATCTATTCATTCTGCTCCTTAAAAATCCTTCTCTGTTGTGTTTGGTCTATTAGAGATATTTAATATAAATGTTTTATATGTACACTACCATAACCTATGACCATTAATATTAAATGAGAATATTTTATTCAAATGTCGAAGAAGTCTACAACTTAAATCAGTGACGCTTATTTGGTCTTGATGTTATTTGCATCCCTCTATTGTCAAAGAAAAAAACTTAAAATCTAGAGACCATTAACTTTTGCGGGGCTTCGTTTTCATAAATAAAAGATATGGAGAGAGAGAGATCTGCTTCTATTTTATGGCGGATATTTATGAATATACGAAGGGTCGGTGGAGTTTTGATGTGAATTGCGAATATTACTTTATTTTAAAGGCTAAGGCTGATGTGTTAATAAATGTAAGTGAATAGATATGTGATCATTATTTTAAGAACCTTGACCTCGATCATAATACACAGAGCAATAAATACGCTAATAAATTGATAGGCCTTCTTCTGCTACAGGATACACGTCAAAATAATTAGGATACATATTCAGGGGAGAGAGAGAGAGAGAGAGAGAGAGAGAGAGGAGAGAGAGAGAGAGAGAGAGCACTTTCACTTTGGGTTTTTTCGGTGGCATTTCTGTTTTTGTCGTTTACCTTTTCATGATTCTTTTTTTTTTCCTCCATTTTTGTATTTTTCTCTCTCCTTTGGCTCAAGATCAGTGTTATTTTGCTAAGTCTTGACTTTCATCATTTGATTCTTATTTTTTAAATGTGCAGCTTTTTGGAGTTTATTATCTGGTACTTATTTTCACATTTTCAAATGAGAAAATTACTCTAAAGCATTTTTACAAAGGTCAAGTTCAATACATTCATGCAAAGAAATATGAAATAGGTCAATTTGGTATACTTGTAGATATTAACGCTTTTAATACTTGTAACGGTTTTAATACTTCAGGTTAGGAAGTCTCTTTAAGAAACGCCATGAATGAAACGTATTTAAGCACCAAGAAAGGAAGAACTTGTGGGAAAACACAATTAAGAAACCTTTTTTTTTTTTTTTTTTGACACCAGAATGTTCTCGTGGAACGGGCAAATGTGAAACATTTGTGGTTTTTAAAACGGGAATTATCCCAAAGCAATTAACAAATTTGAAATATTTTTTGATTTTCAAGATAGATGTCCTTTGTGGAAGAACACAAATATAACATGCATTTCATGCATTTTTGCCGTTTCATACAAATATAATACTTTTGACGTTTCATGCAAATATAACACTTTTGCCATTTCCAAGATGAGAGACTTTTCCCGAAACCATGAATAACAATACGAAATGTTCTTCATTTTAAGACTTTCAGTCTATTTATACACTCTTTTGGAAAGATAAAAACACCGATATCTCTACATCTTCCATTAAATACCGACAGAGAGAGAGAGAGAGAGAGAGAGAGAGAGAGAGAGAGAGAGAGAGAGAGAGAGAGAGAGAGAGAGAATTAACACAAATCTGTTTCGGAAGTTGGACGACAGAGACAATTCCTTATCACTTTTCTATAAAGTAGATAAATGGATTCCACATCCAAAAGGAATTAGGTTTCGTGGCCATAAATTCCGCTTGTCGTCAGTTCAGTCAGAAGGAAAAAAAATTTTTAGCAAATAATTTCCTGAGGTAAAACAGAGCAGAAAAATCTGTGACCATTGAGAACTAGATTCTTTTTTTTTTTTTTTGCTTTATATATTTATTATTATTATTATTTATTTATTTTTTGAGATTCATTTCATTCCAAAACCTTTATAAAGTCGCTTCTCCAGGTAAACATCTAAACGCCATTCTTCTTCTTCTTCTTCTTCTTCTTCTTCGAGAGAGAGAGAGAGAGAGAGAGAGAGAGAGAGAGAGAGAGAGAGAGAGAGAGAGAATGTATTTCCTATTACCCAAAATATGTAGCAACAACTGATTCATCAGAAGCTTTCACCAAATTCGCTCAGAATCATATTTTGTAAAAATATAATTAATTTATATGGCGACTACATGAAAGAGAGCGAACAATAATATGCAATCAGTTTTCCTCTTTTTTTTTTTGTAGCTTTGATGCAGGAAAAACACATCAGGTTTAATGAACTGAATGTGAATGCCAGTTCCTTGAGGAAAATATAGTTATTTGAACAATTTCTTTACCTTTTTTCCTCTGCACATAAATGATACCATCAGGTACACTCTGACTCGTGGAGAGCAAATAGTATTTTAAACCGCTAAATTGAAATATGTGAACATTTTAAAACGGTTATGCAAATTGCTTATATAGGTCAAGCGTATTCCCCTAATTTTCGGTAAAGCATATTTGATTCTGAATTATTTCGAATCAAATTATTCACCTAATCAGTATTTAATAAATTCCCTGAAAAAATATGTTAAAACGACCCAAGGTGTGAACGTATCCATGCAGAATAAAGCTGCTCATCCTTTCAAAAGAGTAAAGAGACGGGAGATTTGATAAGAATTCATCTCTTCTTCTGAATATATTCACCCAAGGGAGAGAGAACACGTCATTTCCATGATATCTTTTCAGTCTTTTTTTTCGCGTTTCGTTTCCCTCTTTCTTCTCTGCCATTTCAGGCGAATCATTGTTCTGTTTTCTTCGCATCTCGTAACATAATCACAAAAACCCTAATATGGACAAAGAGGAAGAGAACTGAGAACATGAAAAGTGAAAAAGTTTTGGAACAGCATCGTATCGTTGAGGATTTTCCCTTTAGGAGTCTTTCTTGGTCGTTGCAAGAATAGGGCCATCGAGGGAGTATTGGAACTAGGAATTGGTAATTGGGTTTTTTGTTATGTCTAGCTCACTCTACTATAGTAAATTCTTTCTTTCTTATTTTTCCTACTTCACTATTATGTATAGAGAAGCATAGCAGAAGAGGATAATCAGAAGGAAATGGCTAAACTCGCGTTGAGCAATTTGCCACATTTCCATGCACTGGTCATTACATCTGATGCTTCGTATGGATTTGCAAACACTCAAAGGTTTATGAAGGGACTGTCAAATGATCATTTTTAGTTTACGTTTACTTTACATGTCATTCTATATCAATATTTTGCAATGATTTTCACACTGCAGTTCATCAGATATCCATGAGTAGGTTGCTGAAAAAGCAATCATGGCGTAGTCTATCAAAAGCGACAAATGTTTGTCTTTTATCAAGGATCCAGTTGTTCCACGTTTATTCAAAAGCCAATCTACTGTTTACTCAAATAAACGACGCGTTTTCCGACCCATTCGCTTTGAAAGTCAAGATGAACTTTCGCGTGAGGCTGAAAGTATTGGGGCGTCGATGTAAAGCTTATCAACTTTACATCTTCGTGCTCATTCGAGAGCACCAACTTGGCTGTCTCCGTCTTTTGGCAAAGTCAGTCACTATCCCCCTTCCTTTGAATGTGTGTGTTTGTGCGTGCATATATGTATGTATGTATGTATGTATTAAACTTGGTTACTTGCGCAATTGTCCTGTGCATACATACAATAACAATAATAATAATAAATTAATAATAAAATAACTAATAATAATAATAATTAATAACAATAATAATAATAATAATAAGCTTTATTTCCAATATTTACATTGGCTATTCTGTATCTTACAAAGGATAAAATGTATTTCAATGTATGAGTTGCAATTGATACCACTTACAGTTTCCTATATACAACAAACCTGATTGAACATCTTAAACATACAAAATAAAACTTAGCCCTGCAATACATAGTATAATATTATGTATAATTTTCTTACATGTGTAAATAGACATCATTATGATTTACAAAGTTGCCCTTCTATTGTAAAAATTCTAGAGATGCAGTGATGTTACCGTATAAAGCGTTATCAACCTACCGGCAAAAAATTTCTTTAGCGCTGATTTGAAAGAATTTATATTAACTATTTTTTTTAAAGCTGTTGGTAGCTTATTCCAAGCTAAAGGACCCTGTACAGAGAACGATCTTTTACCCAGGTCGGTATTTGTCCTTGGCACGTAAAGGTCGTTGCTATTTCTTGTTATCCTTTCACTTCTGAATCTAACCGATGTCAGAGGAAAAATCCATGTTGGTAATAAATTATTTAATATTTGATTAACTAATAGACATAGGTCGTACTGTATTCTTTGTTCTATATTTAGCCTTCTAATTTCTTTAAAATTGGGGTTACATGATCATATTTCTTTGCCTTCCCATCAGTCACTTTCACCGCAGAGTTTTGGATTTTTTGCATTCGATGTTGTTGTTTAGACGTAGTGCCCCATACCTTTAAACAATAGTTTACTATGCTTAACGCAAGCGACTGAACAACCATTTTGCGCATTTCATGATCAAATCTGTCTTTTATTCTGTTTATGTAAATTAGTGTTCCATTCACTTTCCTACTGACCTCATTGATATGAACATCAAAACACATTATACTGATCGAAGTAAACTCAGAGGTTTTTTACATGGTCACTTTTTCTAATAGCATGGCCATTAAAATTTATAACTATATCATCAGGAATTTGAGAAACGTACTATCTTGAACCAATGAAAATATAATGAGTTTTTGATTCGTTTACATTTAGTCCATTAATTTTGAAATAATATTTAGCATTTTCTAAGATACTTTCCGCTCTTGAAATTAACATTTGTAATTCGTCTATGGTTCCGGTGATTAGGATTTGACTGCCATCCGCATACTGTATTAAGAGACAATCCTGTAATGAAGTAGACATATCATTAATATAGATTAAGAAAAGAATTGGTCCTAATATTGATCCTTGGGGGACCCCAAATTGTACTAGCTTAGAGGAAGATATTACATCGTGTATTCTTACTGACTGATACCGGTTTTCCAAATAATTTTTGAACCAAAACGGGTAGATTTTTAGTTTTATACATTTACTAAGTAATATATCATGGCTAACGCTATCAAATGCTTTAGAGAGATCCAACAATATGAGAAGAGAGATCTTTTTTTCGTCTATGTTACTATAAATTTTCTCTGTGAGCTTCATGAGTGCGGTTTCGGTGGATAATAAGTTGGGTTTGTGATAATAAGTGATAATAATTTGGGTTTGTGATAATAAGTTGGGTTTGTTATAATAAGTTATTTTCTTCAAGATATTGCATGAGCTGAACTGCAACTATTTTTTCTAATATCTTAGATAAGACTGGTAGAAGTGATATTGGCCGATAATTTTCGACTGCATCTGAGTCACCGTTCTTGAAAAATGGTATTACATGCGATAGTTTCCAGTCGGTGGGGTAGAGATCAGTAACAATGGAGGTGTTTACTGTAACGGTTAGGTAAAAACTTATCACGGGTAAGGCATCTCGTATGAAACGGAGAGAGATACCATCAGATCCAAACGCCTTCGAGTCATTCAAATCCCTCACAATCAAGACAACTGTATCTACGTCAACGGGTTGCGGTCTGAAAAGGTTATTCGCGATACCTTGAGGTATAATAGTATTTACAGTGGGCAGATTATTATTTGGATTGAAGATCTGTTGAGCATTTTCGAAGGCCAGTCGACCTACATTTGCAAATTATTCGTTAAATTCTTCTCCTTTATCTTTCTTATCTTTATAATCATGGATGCTTACGTTACTATTTGTGGCAGGGATCATTTCATGAACAATTTCCCATTTAGTAGACAAATTACTATGACGGTTTTTAAACTTATATTTAAAATGTTCTGCCTACTTTGTTTTAATAAGTTGATTAACTCGTTTTTTATGGTTTTTATAAGTATTTCTTAGTTCTAAGTTTAATGTATCCCTTTTGACTCTGTCATGCAATTCGTCTCTTACTTTCATTTGTATTTTAAGGTCATGGCTTATCCAAGGAGCCGGGGGCCGGGTAATTACTTTCGTTACACAATGGGCGCACTCATTTAAACTCTCAACAAAAACACTAGTAAATATAGAAACTTGAATATTTACATTGTTAGTAATTGAAATTTTATTAAGGTTAGGGGTTCTATTTAACAGGCTATCACATAACGTATTCTGATTGATTAATCAGTGCCTTATGATTCATTTGCTCGGTTATACACACACACATGTATATATATATATATATATATATATATATATATATATATATATATATATATATATATATATATATATATACTCATCTCAAGATTTTACATTTTGAAATCTTACCAAGGTAAAATATCATAACCTCCTATGTCACTGGATTTCAATTGCTATAAAGATATGATATGATCGCTTTTCCCTTTTATTTTCGGTTATTTTTAACAAGAAATATCTTTTAAAAACATCAATCTTTTGCGAGGTATTTGTCGGCAAGCCTGTGCCTTCATGTCCTTTGGAGAAGCAGTACTAAAGAAGACAGCCTCTGTTCTAGAGGCAAAAGCCTTTAGCAAGTTGCATGCCTGCAACCCCCACCTCCCTCACCCAGGTTGAATCAGCCTGGAATGAAAGAGGTCCCAGTCGAAATAGGTTTCCTCTCCAAATATTTCGTTTGCTTCTTCTTTAACTTCGAGTTTCCAAACACCTTTCTTTCCAATTGTTAAGGTGTGAATGAACTTGGATTTACTTTCTCTATTTCGTTTATTTCTCTCGTCCTTCGAGTAAAGCGAATTCTCTCTTCCGCTCCACGGAAGGAGGAATTCATTATTTAAAGACCGGGTTTCTCTTAGGCTGTCCAAGTTTGTCTGGATTTTGAACTTCTTTCTAAATTGCTGCACTAAATCCAGTCTTACCTTTTTCTGCCGTGGAAACCATCTTGAAAGAAAATGGCTTTCATTTTCCTCTCAAGTTTCTCGGATTTATTTTCCGTATTCTCTCATGTGTCCAAACTCCTAATTTTGATTATTATTATTATTTTTTTTTTTTTTTCTCTATCACAGTCCTCCAATTCGACTGGGTGGTATTTATAGTGTGGGGTTCCGGGTTGCATCCTGCCTCCTTAGGAGTCCATCACTTTTCTTACTATGTGTGCCGTTTCTAGGATCACACTCTTCTGCATGAGTCCTGGAGCTACTTCAGCCTCTAGTTTTTCTAGATTCCTTTTCAGGGATCTTGGGATCGTGCCTAGTGCTCCTATGATTATGGGTACGATTTCCACTGGCATATCCCATATCATTCTTATTTCTATTTTCAGATCTTGATACTTATCCATTTTTTCCCTCTCTTTCTCTTCAACTCTGGTGTCCCATGATATTGCGACATCAATGAGTGATACTTTCTTCTTGACTTTGTCAATCAACGTCACGTCTGGTCTGTTTGCACGTATCACCCTATCCGTTTTGATACCATAGTCCCAGAGGATCTTTGCCTGATCGTTTTCTATCACTCCCTCAGGTTGGTGCTCGTACCACTTATTACTGCAAGTAGCTGATGTTTCTTGCACAGGCTTCAGTGGAGGGCTTTTGCCACTGAATCATGCCTCTTTTTGTACTGGTTCTGTGCAAGTGCCGGGCATTCGCCTCCTATGTGGTTTATGGTTTCATTTTCGTATTGCACTTCCTACATATGGGAGAATTGTTATTTCCGTCTATCGTTCTTTGATCATATCTGGTTCTTAGGGCCTGATCTTGTGCCGCTGTTATCATTCCTTCAGTTTCCTTCTTTAGCTCTCCCCTCTGTAGCCATTGCCATGTGTCATCGCTGGCTAGTTCTTTTGTCTGTCTCATGTATTGTCCGTGCATTGGTTTGTTGTGCCAGTCCTCTGTTCTGTCTGTCACTCTCCTGTCTCTGTACATTTCTGGGTCTTCGTCTACTTTTATTAATCCTTCTTCCCATGCACTCTTTAGCCACTCGTCTTCACTGGTTTTCAGATATTGCCCCAGTGCTCTGTTCTCGATGTTGACACAGTCCTCTATACTTAGTAGTCCTCTCCCTCCTTCCTTTCGTGTTATGTATAGTCCTGGTACCGTATTTGCTCTTGGGTGCAGTGCTTTGTGTATTGTCATATGTTTCCTGGTTTTCTGATCTATGCTGCGGAGTTCTGCCTTCGTCCATTCCACTATTCCTGCGCTGTATCTGATTACTGGCACTGCCCATGTGTTTATGGCTTTTATCATATTTCCGGCGTTGAGTTTTGACTTGAGTATCGCCTTGAGTCTCTGCATATATTCTTTCCTGATCGTGTCTTTCATCTCTTGGTGTTTTATATCCCCTCCTTCCATTATTCCCAGGTATTTGTATCCTGTCTCATCTATGTGTTTGATTTTGCTCCCATCAGGTAGCTTTATCCCTTCAGTTCTCGTTACTTTGCCTTTTTGTATGTTGACTAAGGCGCATTTTTCTATTCCAAACTCCATCCTGATGTCCCCAGATACAATCCTTACGGTCTGGATTAGGGTATCTATTTCCTTGATGCTCTTACCATACAGCTTGATGTCGTCCATGAACATCAGATGGTTGATTCTGTTGCCTCTTTTCTTGAGTTGGTACCCGGCATCCATCTTCTGTAGTACTTTTGTCATGGGAATCATGGCTACTACGAAGAGTAGTGGGGACAGTGAGTCGCCCTGGAAGATCCCTCTCCTGATATTAACCTCTGCTAGTCTTATTCCAGAGCTTGTAAGTATTGTATTCCAGTTGTGCATTGTATTTTTGAGGAAGCTGATGGTGTTTTCCTCTGCCCCATATATTTTCAGGCATTCTATTAGCCATGTGTGTGGTATCATGTCGAAGGCTTTCTTATAGTCTATCCATGCCATGCTTAGGTTGGTTTTCCTTCTCCTACTGTTCTTCATTACCATTTTGTCTATCAGGAGCTGGTCTTTTGTGCCCCTACACTTCCTTCTGCAGCCTTTCTGTTGGTGGGGGATGGTGTTTGTCTCCTCTATTATTATTATTATTATTATTATTATTATTATTATTATTATTATTATTCGAACAATACATTGGCATTCACATTCATTCGTTACACTTATTACCACATTGCTCGTTACATGAATTCCCTCACCTCACTTCCTGTTATTTTCTATTTCCATTAACGTTATTTTTCCCCCTTTCCATTTTCACTTATTTCCTTTCTTCCGTCAATTGTTTCATCATGCAATTATTACCATATCCGTAGTGGATTACTCATTTCCTTTCAGAAGTCAGTGTTAGTGTATTTCCCGATTACGCATTTCTTGTCATTTCTCCCCTAACAAGACACGCTCTCTCTCTCTCTCTCTCTCTCTCTCTCTCCTCTCTCTCTCTCTCTCTCTCTCTCACTTCAAGGAACCATACGACGAACGCAAAACTGTACTTCATTAGATGTATGAGTGAAAAAATTTATGCGTATATATATTCGCTAAAGTGCGAGTATTGTATTCGTAGAAAAATAGAAAGACATTTTTAGTAGAATGGAGGTACAGAAGTTGTTCATTTGAAGCCCAGAGATTATATGGTATTCTTTTATGAACGCAGGAAAGTATTTGTTTTCATATTCTCTCTATTTTCGTTTTTCGCGTTCGTTTACACGGATGATAATATTATGTCATAGAGAGAGAGAGAGAGAGAGAGAGAGAGAGAGAGAGAGAGAGAGAGAGAGAGAGAGAGAGAGAGAGAGAGAGAGAGAGCGTTTCAATATAAATACAATTGCAATATAATGTTCAAATTAATTTTGAAAAAAATACATTTCCACAAGAAGGTCGAATTCATATTCATTCTTCCATTCAGCTATCAAATTGAATTCTGTAATTCCAAAAATTCCAAAATATTTATGACTCCGGTTTCACTGATCAATTCCTGAATAGTAAACGGTCAGATTTACCTTCAATTTATTCTGGTGCTCAAAAGGGACGTCAATTCTTTGAAATAATATTTGATAGCGGGATTATGCAAATAACAAAGTACTGAACGAAATTTTTTTTTTATTCTATTCTCATTTTTGGGTTCATATGATTTCCTCACGAGTCGCACACAAACAATCAAACAAACAAACGAGAAATGACATATATGTGGATATTCTGCCAATCATGAATAACCCGAATGTTTTTGTATTTCATTGTGACAAAAGCCGAGCTCACCGACGCTTGCAATACCTCGAAATGAGAGACAGGCGAGCATGATTCCCTCGTGTGCTTTTCCTGATTGAAACTCTCCGAATAAATAATAATAGTTCGTTTTGGCAAATGTCAAAAGTCGGATGCCCTACGCACCTCGCACACTTCGTTCGGCTCATGAGACGTTGTTCACAATTCCAAACGATTTTTTTTTTTTTTTTTTTTTTTATCTAGGATAGCTGAAGAATGATTTTAGACTTGAAATGATATTTTCAGTCGTCTTCATTTACTGCAAATTCGGGATAGAGACAAATTTGATTGAGCGTACATGGAGGAAGGTATTATTGTATCTTCTTCTTCTTCTTCTTCTTCTTCTTCTTCTTCTTCTTCTTCTTCTTCTTCTTCTTCTTCTTCTTATTATTATTTATTATTATTATTATTATTATTATTATTATTATTTTATTAAACGTGATGGCTACTTCAGCATTGTTACGTTTGTAGAGATTCTTCTCTATTTTTCGGATAGCGGTTGTTTCCGTACTACATTTAAACGGGCTAGTAGAGCGCCTATGGAGGTCATTATTATTATTATTATTATTATTATTATTATTATTATTATTATTATTATTATTATTATTATTATTATTATTATTATTATTATTATTATATCGTTTCTCGCTCAAATGCATGAGTACTGTTTGTTTTCTTCTCAGGAATACACCGTTGATTTTAATCTTTCCTGTGTAATATCTTTGAGTAATTACTCTTTTGTAATTAATCAAATTTTGTGTTAGGTTTCCTTAAAACAGAGAATCATCATTAAGTGAAGGGGCACAAAACATCTCAAGGTCAGCACAAATATGTCTTTATTTTTTAACCCAAAGCGTTCGTGAATTTCACTGGATAACAAAACATAACCACCAAATTTCATGTTACTCTGTAACTTATTTCCTCAAAAATGTACCCCAGCATCATTCAAAATCCACGAATTCGTAATTTTTTTTTTTTTTTTTTTTTTTTTAAGAAAACAAGTCCATTAGTCTTCTAAAGCCAATAATATCAGCAACCAAAATTACTTACCTGGAAAAGCGTGCAGGACAAAAAAAGGGGGGTATTGGAAGAGAGAGAGAGAGAGAGAGAGAGAGAGATAGAGAGAGAGAGAGAGAGAGAGAAGAACTATAGGTCTTGATAAGAAACGAACGTAAAAGCATAACAGAAAAAAAAACAATTCCTTAGGTTGTCCGTAGTGGAAATAATATGTAGGTCTGTCTCCTCAAATACCAAGCAAAGGAAAAATAATGTAACATATTTCTCTAGTGACTCCCTCCGATTCCTTGGATTCCAGCTGTTGACTTTGGTTTCGGTTTCATTTTGAATTACCATAAATGTTTTTGGCTAATGTTTTTGTAAAAGATTTTTTAGAAATCTCATTTTTATGTTATTTACTCTAGTTGAGAAGCTGTTGCGTGATGTAATTATTTTTATTTCATTTTAACCCCTTTACTTATTTAGAGGAATGCTAATCATTACTCTATTATGATTATCAGACTGTGGAGAACTTCTTTATAACAAAGTAAGTTTAGTAAATTACTGTGAATAAAGGGAGGTGTTGGTAATTATACCAACTGGGTGTCAAAAACCAAAGTAACGTGTAATGCTCTATGAAGCTGCTCCAGAATGGTTTGTTTTAGGCCGACGGAAAAGGCAACTATATACCCTCATCTAGTCGACTTAGATGAGGAAACTTGAAATGATTTACTTTAGAAAGTAAAATGAGGGGTTTAAGAAAATTAATAAGGAAAAGGAATTTTAAAGTATTTTTATGAATGTTTTCCTCCCGTGTGTCCACTCTGATGATATTTTCAGCTGAAAATATTTTAAAATAAAAAAAAACTCAACCGACAAAGATAAATCTAACGTATCACAAACGGTATTTCTTTTGCATGAGTTTACTCTAATTACATTTTCAGCTTTGAGAAAAGAAAGTCGTTTAATAGGGATAAATCAAAGTTATGATAAGTAATAATATCTTCACATGTTCACTGTAGCATCTGTAGCAAAAACCCCTTGAACTTTGACCTGAGGCAGTGAGCCACCGTAAACACTTCAAACGACTTCCACCCTCTCTAAAAACAAGGTGGAAATTGCTACTTTCCCACCATTGCTCTTTAATCATCCGGCAATAATTTTAAATTCAATTTGTTTTAATGTTACTACTTAGACTGCAACAGCCGTTGATCGCAATGTCAATCCAAAGTAAAACGAATTATGGTTTTTATTTTCTTTACCCTGAATGTGATGCAATAAGGCTTTTCCTTTTCTCTCTCTCAGGGGGAATATCGGATTTAGTCAAAGTGAAGCGACGGGAAACCTATTATGGAAGCTTCTCTCTGGAGGAGGTTTGAAATTATTTGATATATTCTGCAAGCGTGACATAATTTCAGTGTCTGGGAGAGAGATGTCTTACATGCTTAGAATTAAAGGCAATTTTCATCTAGAGTCGTAGACTGATTTCAGTTTAACTTGACCCTATAATGGACTTTATCCTGTACTGACTTTGGAGTCTGTTTTCGCTTTTCTTGGCATTAAAAAAGGCATATTCAAGGGAACATTATATTTTCGGAAACAGTTGCCAAGATAATTATTCATCGTGGAAAGGAAGGTCTGCTTGAAAAAACACAGAATCCATGCTTTGCAAAGTGGGGGGAGGGTATTGGGGGCCGGTGTGGCTAGGGTCTTCATTGACGTTGAAAGACAAATGATTTCATCATTAACTTCGAAGTCGAGATAAGTAAGCTTCTATCTTTTGATGAAGAATATAACACTATTTAAAAAAAACTACTTATAAAGACTATGAAAATGAACGAAGTCTAATAATTTGCAAATAATCTGAGCTGGTCGCTTTGGTGGTGATAAGGCTGAATTAAAATCGGTTAAGGACACTACGTAATAAGATGTATCGTGGGACTAATTATTGTTATGTTGAACAAATATTGTTTTAGCGAAATTCTTGAAAAACAGTTCCTCATTTTCAATAATAATAATTCGGGATGCGCTTTTCCTTGTGTGAAATCTAAGGACTTCATACTCCATGTTGGGACTTATTAAGTCTTTACAAACTACATGATTACCCAAGTCAGTGATACCAGTTTGTTACCGGAAACAATTGACAGAAAATAATGAGCAGAAGAGTAATGGCGGAAGTGTTCAACTGTAGTAGATTCACATCAACCGTGCATCTGACGTCTAGGCAAGCCCCTTACGACGCTCCTGATTGGCTGTTGATAAGCCAATCACAGAGCTGGAAACTCAGTCTCTCGAGAGAGTTCATATGGGCGGGATGTATTTCCACCTCTCCTGAGGGATACTTTTGAAAGACGTAGCCCTCAGGAGAGGTGGAACATAATCCTGACCATATGAACTCTCGAGAGAGACTGAGAGTTTCCAGTACTGTGATTGGCATGTCAACCAATCAGGAGCGTCGTAAGGGACTGGCTGAGACATCAGATGCACTAACAAAAAACTTTGTTTAGGCCATCTACTATAGTGATGACAAACTGTACAGAACATAACGGATTATTTAATAAGTAATTTCCAGCAGATTAACAGTTTCCAGACCGTGTTCTGTGTTCCACGGAAAGAAATATCATATATAATAGATGACTTTTTAAGGTACGGATACAAGGCTTGTTAGACTGGAATCCTAATTAACATTCTCTCTCTCTCTCTCTCTCTCTCTCTCTGGAAATAAATTTGCCGGTAGGGAAGCCACCCCACCGCTTGAGAGTTTTCCTTCTTTCTTTTTTCCAGCTGGACTTTCAGTGATGTTTTGACAACAAAGTTCAGCGACGCGACCTTTTAGAATTCAGTGAACAAATGTCATTCGGTTCTTCCTTCCCTTGCGTGACTAATTGTAAGAGAAGTCTATATTTTTCGAGGTTGGCAAAACTGTTTTGTTTTCTAAATTGGGTCAGTGCGTTTTTTATATTTTTGAAAGAGAAAAGTAATTGTCAACTGGTTTCTAGTTAACGTTAATTTTTGTGATATAACTTTGGCAAATTAATGTGTCATTCTCTTTATTTGATTTTAGATTGTAGAAATAGCATTAGTTTACACCGGAATAAAATTTTTTTTATACAATATTAATCATCAACTTTTTAATTGACTGCCATATTGATTCTTAAAGAAAGTCCCTGACTTGAAAAAATAAGCCTTTGCTAAATAAAAAATTAAAGAAATCTCTACATTGCAAGTTCATTGGGAAAACTTACAGAATTTTTCCCTCCAGACACTACTATTAATCCCGCTTCTGTTCACTTTGAGTAGCTATTTCATACAGACAATAAATACAAGAGAAATACTGTAAATCAAAAACACCTCTTATATTGACCCCATCTGCGCCGAGTTGCGAAGGTTTGGTTAAACGGGGAGCACCACTTGCTCATTCTGTTTTTATATTTTTCAAAAGGGGAGGGTAAAATAAAGATATTCTCTCTCTCTCTCTCTCTCTCTCTCTCTCTCTCTCTCTCTCTCTCTCTCTCTCATTGTGTTAGTCGCCTCTCTTCCGTCACAAATTTTGTGTTTTTCATTCTCTGAAAATAACGTGATCCTAACTTCTGCTGTGTGCAGCCATTGTGAAAGGACGAATAATTT
Source organism: Macrobrachium nipponense (assembly GCF_015104395.2). Lineage (NCBI taxonomy): Eukaryota > Metazoa > Arthropoda > Malacostraca > Decapoda > Palaemonidae > Macrobrachium > Macrobrachium nipponense. The sequence goes on along the minus strand of NC_061105.1, from coordinate 46,540,779 downwards.
TATCCACGTTTATGCCTTCAGACCCCTGACGCTTCAGCCATCCATCGTTTCTGAAATTAACAATATAAGAGGGGATATATTAACGCTATAATTACCATTTTGATAATGTTTTGTAGTAGTAAGAAAAATCAACTTAGAATAATATTTTCTTTCGATAATTTTGAAGAATTCTTAGTATTTGAGATTATATCCTCATTCATTTTCCTCCCTCCCTTCAGTAATTAATTGGATTTCCCATTCTTATCTTTATTTTTAAAAAAACTATTTTATATTCATTTATCTGTTTGCATTCATTTATCCCTTCGTCTGTCATTTTCATAACTGTGAATGTTTTTGTCCTTATTTGTGCTTTTGTAAGATTAAATACTTACATGTTCGTTAATAGATCTACTGATTGATTGATTGACTTCTGTCAACTATCCACCATCTGTTATTAATACGTTTTCAGTAAGTAGCGCACATTAAAATGGAGTAATAAATAAAAAGATAATAAGAAGAAAAATCTCCTGTTCCCAAAGTTATTTCTTCCTCAGTAAACTTTTCCGAAGAGAATATGCAGGGCGTCGAGTCTTCGTAAATCTTTCCGCCGAGATTATCTGCCAGTCTTTGGCGAAGGGATTTCGCTGCCTATTTTGGAAGGAGGAGGAGGCTGCTGAATAATAACTCTCTCTCTCTCTCTCTCTCTCTCTCTCTCTCTCTCTCTCTCTCTCTCTCTCTCTCTCTCTCTCACTAAAACTGTAGAAAAATAAACACCCGTCCATCCGCCTTCTCTGGGATCGTCTTGAAAGGTTTTCGAGAAGACCTATTAATCTCGGTAATGAATTTACCCAAAAGTAAAAATCGATATGGAATTTCCGTCGAAAGAAAAAGCTTCGATGAAGGTGAAGTATTCTCCGGCATGAAAGATTTCGAAGTCCGCTCGATCAGTGTCAAGTGCAAAGCAAACATTAGTTAACGATCTGGTTCGGTTAGCGCCAAATAGTGGTTGCTGAAAGTAACTGAAATAAACAGTTACGGAGGTGTGTCATAATGGAATGGAATTACACTCAGTATTTAAGTGGTGGATAGATAGATAGATAGATAGATAGATAGATAGATAGATGGACTGGAAGATAAACAAATTATATACCCTTCCTCGTACGGTTCGGGAATCGAACGCATGTCATTCGTTTATGAGCTGAACCCGCTTTAGCACTTATTGTGAAGAGCTGAGGGAATAGAATAAGTGAATAATTGCCATGATATATATATATATATATATATATATATACATATATATTTATTATATACATGTATTTATATATATATATATATATATATATGTATATTATATATATATATATTAATAGATATATATTATAGAAGTAAACATATATTTATATTATATATCATGTATGTAATATACTATATATATATATATATATATATATAGGTATATATATATATATATATATATATATATTTATTTATTTATTTAGTTACACAGTATATACATTAGAAGAGAGAAAGCTTACATGGAACAAGAGCTCCACTCGGGAGGGTCTTAAATGCCCTCCCCGTTGGCTGTAGTTGAAAGCAAATGGGATCCTCTCTGAATGGGGTCCCATCCATCAGAGTGAAAGAATCATCACTTTCCCTGGTGAAAGTTCCGTCTTTTCCCACGACGGTTCCAACAAAGATCCAGTGAAATATCATCCAGAAAATGTGCCAGGAACTTTTATCTCATTGGATTTCGGAAGATACTCTAGTATCGTGTGCTATATTTTTACTAATTATATTTATTCCGGATAAAGTTTAAAGTTTATTGATATAGATATGAAGACTGATAATTATAAGGCTACATTCATACTACTGTAATGTATGCCAGAAATACACAACTGCAATTTATTGCAAAGCTATCACAAACAGGTTGAATACACGTTAGCCACTTTCTGGTAGTCCTGACTATTGTTTCCTATGTTTATCCAACATTTGCCGCAGAAAAAGAGTCGTTTTCCACTTACGGTCTTTGGTTTTTTCAACCTGTTTGTGATATGTATGCGAATGGTTGCCGATGTGTTTTTGACCCATTGCTGTTTGTTGAGGCTGTCAAATGTCTCTCTGGTTTTCAGAAACATGTTTACAACCAGACATATATTACAAGTTTCTTTAATTTTGCAATGAATTTTCTTTCTTTGAATTTATATGAAATTGGCGAAATAAAATTGCTTGGCAAAGGAACTTAGTGTTATGATCGATGCAGTTTCCTAGCTTATATTTCAAAGGTAATTTTCTACCTTAAGAAATAAGACATGACGTAATCGGGTCTGCATGATCTTGTGTTCTCATCTAAATCATCTGATTTTTTTTATATATAAAATACATTTACAGTTAAATTAAATCTATATAAATACTTCTTTATTTTTTTTAGATAGGAAGTATTATTAGAAATAGGAAAGGTAGATGATATGCACTTCAGGTTGGTATATTTCCACATCAATGTCATCTGAAGACCCACAAAAGCATAACTATGATATTGACATCGGTGACAGGAATTTTGATTTCCGGAATTTTGATTCTGGTAATTTCATTCCCGGAATTTTGATTCCAGGTAATTTGATTCCTGGTATTGTTGATTCCCGGTGATTTGACTCCCGACTGGACCATACCTAAAGAGTGTTTAAACCAAAGTAAACATGACAATAGTCTATTTACTAACAATTACTTCTAAGAGTTCTTAAACAAAGGTAAATAGGACAATAGTCTATTTACTAACAAGTACTTCCATTTACTAACAAAAAGCATCCGATAATAGGTGTCAAGGCATTTCCTTCTGTGGAAAGCTTTTTATAAACTCCAGTCTTTAATCATGCCTCGTACCATTGAAAGCACCCGTGGAATAAAGAAACTACTATGAGATTCAGGGCCTCTGTAACACGGTTTTTACGCAATAACTTTTATCTATGCATTTCATAAATATAACGCTTATTCAGAATACATATTACATCTACACATAAATTTTGACTGTATTCTGGATTACGTAGGTTGAATAAATTTGGTACTTATACTGGCTATAAAAACTAATTTCTCGAGTAGTTGTAAGAAGTGTTTTAAATGATCCTCAGTGATCCCAGCAGTTGGCCTAAACGTTTTAATTCATGTATATTACTGCTATACTGTTGCGGCATACTGCTACAGTAGTATTACTACGCTAGCGCTGATACCCCACCCACATCTATGTATCGTTCCGCCATTCATAAAGCCTTTGGGTTTCAGAGCCGATGGAGTTTCTTGTCTGGTGGATGGGCGGGGCAACATTTTCGTCAAAAGATGTTTTATCTTGCGTTACGTAATGATCGTTTTTAACTATATGAAAAAAAAAATTAAAACTATCGGGGTTTAGGTTTATTGATAATGCCTGACAAAATTGTGTGGTTGTAAAATATACATATGTCAACTTTCAGCTACATCCGATGCTTTGACAAGGAGCAAAGTCCAAAAAACCGTGTTACAGAGACCCTGAACCTCAAAGTAGTTGACGACTTGAATTACACTTACGAAAAACATAGAACGAATGCTGATGGATCTAAAATTTATTGGAGGTGTGATGTAAAGAGCTGCAGGGCAGACGCCTGCATACTTACCACAGGAAGAAAAATGACTACAAGGTGCTGATTTCGTATTGGTGAAACATCATCACACTTCATGTGAAACAAAGCCAAAAAATTTCTCAGGCTTTAAACCAAATTGAAGTTTGCCGCTCTTTCAAGCCAAGAAACTTCTCGGTCACTTATTGCAGCAACCAGTGCATCATTAGGTGAAAATGAAAGGGTCCAACTACCTTCGGTCGAAAGTTTAATCGAAGCATCCGGAAATGGCGTCAAATCAAAATGAAGTCGTTCCCGCACTTGCATTACGTAGGACTGGATTCATAATTCCCGATGATTTTAGTTTAATGGAAAGTGGTGAAGTTTTTCTACAATTTGATAGGGTGAAACAGATGAAAAACAAAGAATACTAATTTTTGCAACAAATAAGGGACTTTATGATTTGAGGCATGCCAACACATTTAGCTGGGGATGGAACTTTTTAAGTGTGTGCCTAGAATATATTTTCATTTATTTACTCTACATATTCAGATACAGAACTTCAGTGTACCAAGTTATTTGCCTCATCCCAGACGAAAAGGAAGAAACATATGAGCGACTTTTTGTAAAACTTTGTGAATTATGTCCCAATACAAATCCCCAGGCATACGTAAAGTATTTCCAAATGTACGCAGTTCAGCATGCCTTTTCCACTTATCACAAAGCATTTACCGCAAGATTATTGATTTGGGTTATAAGGAAAGATATCACAGAGATGATGGCTTCAGTGTAAAAGTCAGGTGTTTTTCAGCTCTTTCCCTACTTCCACTAGATGATGTGGTAGATGGATTTGACGAAATTGCAGACGACGAAGACATCCCGCAAGAAGTGGTGTCATATTTTGAAGCATGTTATATTTGGTGTGAAAGGGGTAGAGGTAATCGACGAAGGCGAATATCACCATTTATATCCTATTGATATATGGAATGTACGTGAGAGAACTTTGCAAGATCATCCTCGCACCAATAATAATTTAGAAGGTTATCACTGTGCTCTACAGGGTGTTGTTCAAGGTATTCATCCGAACATCTGGAAAGTTATTTCAGTATTGAAAAAAGAAGAGGACCTTGTCCAATTTAAAAAAACTCAATTTGAAGCTGTTCATGATATTCCAAATAAGCGAACGTACAAGAACTTAAACGAGCGATTGAAAAATAGTTTTTCGATATGATTCACAGGAAAAAATGGATTTCTTAAAAGCAGTTGCAAGGATATTGCATTATTAAAACTAGTATTTCCCCTTGCCTTGCAATGCTTTTTATTGACTATTGCTTGTGTACAAAATTTTACTTTAAATTGTCAATAAAGAAAATTTTTTACCTAATTCTTTAATATACCAATATTTTATAACTATTTGGGAAAAATAAGCAAATAGACTATTTACATTAAAAAAAAGTCATGGGTAGAAGAACTGAAAGTTTGCCGGGAGTTGTATGGTAATTAGCACTCCGGAATCAAACTCCCGGGAATGAACAATACTGGGAACCAAATACCGGGAATCAAAGTTCCGGGATTGAAATTACCGGAATCAAAATTCCGGGAATCAACATACCGTGACAAACACCGTTCACTTACGCACATACACAAGACTTGTAGCACTATGTTGGTCATGTTGCTGATATCTTCATTCTAAACATACATAATTAGAAAAGATTCCCATATCTGAAGGGTCTTTTATGAAACTACGATGAAAGAGTTTCCTTCCACTGGAAGCATTTCCATTAGATCGTTTGTATTTGAAAAAGTTTTTTCTTCGGCGCCGGTGTCATTTCAACTCTCGAGTGCGACGTCGAGGGACCGAGACGCTTCGACTCAAATGATGCAAAGCAGAATCATTTTTTTCGTCCCCTGGTGGTTTCTCGGTCTCATTTCCTTTGCTCTCCTCGTCTTTTATTTTCCAAGCCTTGCTTCGCATTTTTCTTTTTCATCTCCAATATAAGAGGGAAATGGAATCGGTAGATATTTTGACTTGGGTTCATTTTTCTTCTTTCTTCTTCTGGACTGGAAGAAGGGGATGAATGATTATTGAATGCGGATGATCTCTTTCGTCTCACGGTTTTCCTCATTCATCCACATCAGAAGAAGGTAAAGGATGAGGAAAATATCTTTTTGTGTCTCACTGTATACTCTCCCTCTTCTTGTAAACAAATAAAGGTAAAAAATAATACTTTCCCTTTCTTGAAAATAGAGAGAGAATCATAATGAAATTGTTGACACTTAATTCGTGCCTTGGGTCTCTCAGCTTTCTTCTTTCTCCTCTAAGAAGGAATTGCAGGACATGAAAAAGGACGATAACCTCTCGATTTTGCTTTTTTTTTTTTTTTTTCCAATTTATTTCTTTTAATCAAGGCACCTATTGATTCTCCTCCTCCTTCTCCTCCTCCTCCTCCTCCTCCTCCTAAGTATAGTAAAATTTAATGCAAAAGGCAAGAAACAATATAGACATGATTATATTACGCGGAATTGTTGTCTGAGAGTTAAAATCCCCTTTTATTTATTATTTCTTTCTCTCTCTCTCTCTCTCTCTCTGGATTTTTTAATGTCAGAATTTCTGGAAATGAAAAAAAGAACAACATACCAGAACAGGAAAGAGACATGGGAAAATCCTTATTACTACCAATATTAAATGAAGGAGAAAACACGCAAACCATCATAGTGATGAATGCGCAGGGTTTAGTTACGAGTAACTCAAAAAGAAAAATAGAGTACTTAGAAGAACTAACCCAAAATGAAAAGAAAATAGATATAATGAATATAAGTTGAAACCTGGTATTCCCCAAGAGGACTGGGAATGATGATTCAAACATAAAACGGGTTCCAAACTTATAGATCCATAGAAAAATATGAATCAAGGGGGAACCGGGGCAATATATGGGAAAGACAAAAAAAAAAAACAAGGAAAATTATGAGAAATATAGTAACTCAGAATGTGAACTAATAGCGGTAGAATTTGAATCTGAAAAAATTGATGAACATAGTAATATATAGACCTCCTAATACTAAAGAGTTTGACTTAATAATGAAAATTGGATGATATATGTAGAAATCACAAGGACTGACTATTCTCCTATCTGGTGACTTCAACTTTCCTTTCGTAGAATGGAAAGAACGAATAGGAGATTGTGGTTGTACTTATACATATAAAAAAGAGAGTAATAGTAGTGCAGAATAGAGGCCAATTTGAAAAGCTATTAGATATGCTACTAGAATACAACATTCAAAACAAATAAATCACCTGCCAACAAGAAAGGAAAATACTTTAGACTAGTATTTGTGAACGAGATGAAAATTATGTTAAAGAAATAATAGTTTATAATGCGAGTATTTCAGACCATAATGTCATAGAATTAACAGTTCATTCCAAAGCAAGTGAAAATAGAGATAAGCAAGAAATGAAAAAGTGGGAAGGATATGGAAAATACAACTTCTACAGTAAAAATATAAAATGGTCAGAAATTAATGAAGAATTAAACAAAGATTGGAATAACATTTTCGTAAGTGATGACATAAGGGTAAATACGGAGATATTATATATTATTGGAGAAAATAGTGGAAAAATATATACCGAAGAAGAAAAGTAAAACATCATTCATGCATACCAAGAGACAGAAGGATCTTGTTCCAGAAAATCATAAAGTGGAGGGAAAAAAGGTCTTGCAAAAGAAAAAAAGAAAATGCATGGAAACCGTTATAGAACTAAAAAGTAAGATAGAAAATGCAGAACAAAAGATTATACAATCAAAAGAAAATGAAAAACGGGACTTGGAAGAAAAAACCCTATTAAATATCAAGCAAAACCCCAAACTATTATACTCATATGCGAAGAAGATGAATAAAAGAAGAATAGAAATAGGCCCTCTGAGAATTGAAGGGAGATTAACGAATGAAAAAAGGAAATTTGCAACATACTGGCAGAACGATATAAGAGAGAATTCACCCCTAGAATAGAGTAATGAAGATAATGATATAGAAGTAAGGGATGAAAATAGTGAATATTTAGCTGACATAGATATTAATGAAGCTGATATTGTGCAGGCTATTAATGAAATTAAAAATGGAGCTGCTGCAGGGCCTGATGGAATTCCTGCTATTTTGTTAAAGAAAGTAGTTCATTCTATCGCAAAGCCACTTGCAATATTATTAAGACAAAGTGTAGATACAGGCAAGATTTATGATGAGCACAAATTAGCATATATTACCCCTACTTTCAAAAGTGGATCAAGACTAGAGGCAAGTAATTATAGGCCTGTGAGTCTAACATCACATATTATGAAAGTGTATGAAAGGGTTAATGAAGAAAAATATTATGAAACATTTAATAAAAAATAATTTGTTTAATAAAGGACAACATGGTTTTCGTACCCGGAAAAAAGTACACAAACCCAACTGTTAGTCCCACCGTGAAGAAACCTATTCAAAAATAGAAAAGCGGAAATGAAACATGTTGGTTTAATTTAGACTTTGCAAAATCTTTTTATAAGTAGACCATAATATATTAGCGAAGAAATTCGAAAACACTATCGCGGATAAAGTAGGAAGATGGTTAAAAGAATTTTTACACAACAGAAAACAGATAGTTATTGCAAACGACGAGAAATCGGATGAAGCCAAGGTAATATCCGGTGTGCCGCAAGGTACGGTGTTAGCTGCAATACTGTTTGTTATTATGATTGAAGACATAGACAATAATGTTAAGGATTCGGTAGTGAGTAGTTTCGCAGATGACACAAGAATAAGTAGAGAAATTACTTGTGATGAAGATAGGAACGCTCTACAAAGAGACCTTAACAAAGTATATGATTGGGCAGAGGTAAATAGGATGGTATTTAACTCTGATAAATTTGAATAATAATTTTTATGGAGACAGAGAAAGAAAGCTATATGCATATAAGGGACCTAATAATGAGACCATCACAAATAAGGAAGCAGTTAAAGACCTTGGTGTGATGATGAATAGGAACATGTTATGCAATGATCAAATAGCAACTCTGTTGGCAAAATGTAAAGCAAAAATGGGAATGTTTGTTACGGCACTTCAAACAAGAAAAAGCTGAACACATGATTATGCTTTATAAAACATATGTTCGTAGTCCACTGAATATTGCAATATGATATGGTACCCACACTATCAAAAGGATATTGCACAAATAGAGAGTGTACAAGGTCCTTTACACAGCTAGAATAGAAGAAGTTAAGGACCTAGACTACTGGGAAAGACTACAATTCTTAAAATTATATAGTCTAGAAAGGAGAAGAGAACGCTACATGATAATTCAGGCATGGAAACAGATAGAAGGAATAGCAGAAAATATCATGGAACTAAAAATATCAGAAAGAGCAAGCAGAGGTAGATTAATAGTGCCCAAAACTATACCAGGAAAAATAAGGAAAGCACACAGGACATTAATCCACTACGCACCAGCATCGATAATGCAGCGTCTATTCAATGCGTTGCCAGCTCATCTGAGGAATATATCAGGAGTGAGCGTAGATGTGTTTAAGAATAAGCTCGACAAATATCTAAACTGCATCCCAGACCATCCAAGATTGGAAGATGCAAAATATACCGGAAGATGTAAGCTAGTCAACCTCTCTGGTAGACATTAGAGGTGCCCTCTACACTGAGGGACCTTGGGGCAACCCTAACAACAAGAATTTGTAAGGTCCTGTAACGTAAGGTTTCTCTCATCTCTCAATCACACAACACACACACACATCAAAGTTAACTGACATTTTAAAGTGACAGGCACGCCTATATTGTCATGACCAATTAAATGACCTCCATCAACCTTCATCCAGAGAGACAGACAGACATCCTTTGTCGAATAATTCTTGATTTATTTCAGCACCAGAAAGATAAGGGACAGCTCTGACAAGCTACTGTCATTCCAAGTTTTTTGTTTTTTTTAAATCCGTGTAAGTTTTACAGATATTCTTTGTTATGTGTTTCATATCTTTATATTTAGTAATCGCCCGTATTTTTCGTCGCCAGTGTAAAAAATATATGGAATCATGCCCATGGTAAAACAAGAAAGACGGATATTTCACTTTTCTTTGACGTAAGTATGAGAGAGAGAGAGAGAGAGAGAGAAGAGAGGAGAGAGAGAGAGAGAGAGAGAGAGAGAGAGACGTGGGTTGGATACTCGAACTTGCTTTCTCTGTTCCTTTCTTGAGGTAGGCATTTTAAAAGCAACACACTCAAATATAAAATCTTGTTTACCATTCTGTACAAATTATGACGGAAATATTTTACTCAAATGATTTAGAATTCTCTCTCTCTCTCTCTCTCTCTCTCTCTCTCTCTCTCTCTCTCTCTCTCCGTTTTCTAAAGCTCTTTTCATCCTTTCTCAATTTATTCCCACCCCCATCCTCTCTCCTGCTCCCTTAAATGAATTAAGTAGAGCGCCTTTTTAATTCTCGGCCCACGACCAGAAATCCTTCCCTTTCACAAAAACTGATTGAAGAGATAGAAAAAGTAAGATAAAATCCATCTTTACTCACCAAAATCTTTTAAATCTCTCAGGAAGAGGCGTTGAAAAATGAGGGGTTCGAGGTTTCTCACTTATCTTCAGGTTCTCGGATGCCAAGCGCCTCTTTCCCTAAGAAGTTTTGGGTCACGTGATCCCGGAGAGGAAACCTCGCATCTCCTTTTGATCACTCCTTCAACCCACGAACTGATATCCTGTGTGTTTGTTTGTATGTGTGTATGATTTTCCTGATATCCTTGGTTTTCTTTCTTTATGTTTGTTTGTTTGTTTGTTTTTGCAAATTCACTAAGAAATCTCATAGCAGTGTAAAATTCTCTACTTTGGGTGGGGATAGGGGGGGTGGGTGGGCGGTGGCCAGAAGGGCAGGGTTTCAAGTTCGAAAGAGAAAAATTGGTTGAGATTTCGACTGTGAGATACTGTCTCTAACTGTTTTCAAATTAAATCATTTGCTTCCTTCCTAACAAACGAGAGCGAGAGAGAGAGAGAGAGAGAGAGAGAAGAGAGAGAGAGAGAGATTCAGTGACAAATGACGTGGAAGCCAATATTCTACAGATTATGGGTTGTGTCCTTCAACACAAAACATGCTCTTGATAGAGCGAATATTTTCCTGTGAAAAAGTAAAAAAAGAAAAGAAAAAAAAGTAGACAGAACGTGGAGAGGGACCGATTACAGAAAATGTACAAATCAGAAGTTTTAGGAGCAGGAAGTCGGGGGAGCCGAATGAAATCCTCTATTTTCCTGGGCACTTTTGAGTGAAATGGGGAAAAGTCAAACCAAACGCAGAGTGCTGAGTGGAAGGGAATCATTTGTGTACAGACGAGGATAACAATCAGAGAAATAGTTCACCAAAACATATAGTCACAAATAAATCATTTGAATTTAGATCTAAATGAAATCAATGACGTAGTATGAATTACAGGGCTGGTTAAATTTTTTCTCTTTTCTGAACCTAATCGAAGAGAAGAAACGAATATGAGGATGTACTGGAAATGTCCTTCATATATTATCAGGATTTAATTATATCATTCATTACATGTAGGAGAGACTGCAATAAACTACTAATCTATATATATATATATATATATATATATATATATATTATATATATATTATCGAACTACAAATGTCCTTTAATATCTAATTCGCTCTACCTCCGAATTAATATATTTTGCATATATGTTTAAGTGAGGGGGAATTTATTGAGCGATAACTAGAATAACGGCGATCGACAGGCGCGAAACCAGCCGACCTCTCAATTCCAGGACTGGCAGTGAAGCCTTAAACCACCACGATACCGACTACGTGCGGGTAAAAGCACTACCACGCCACCGAGAACGAGATGGGTGATGCAGTCTCCAAAACAAAAAATACCTGTGGCGCGAAAGGTATTTCAGGTGGGAGGCGGAATGAACTTATATCTCTTGCGGTGTCGGGGTGGTTTAAGGCTTCACTGCCAGTCCTGGAATTGAGAGGTCGCTGGTTCGCGCCTGTCGATCGCCAATTCTATTATCGCTTAATAAATTCCCCCTCGGTTAAACATATATGAAAATATATAATTCCGAGGTAGAGCGAATTAGATATTAAAGGACATTTGTAGTTTGATATATGTATATGAATCACGGTAATGTGATACGACTTATATATATATATATTTATATATATATATATATATATATATATATATATATATATATATATATATATATATATGATATATATATATATATATATATATATATATATATATATATATATATATATATATATATATATATATATATTATCACAGAAAAACCGAAATATAAAGGTTCTTCTCAGATCAGTCCACGAGGAAACCATATTATATCCGAAGAGATAAAGAAAACAAATGAAATTGTCGGAAATAATAGGAGGTCTTGGTTAGCAATCTCGCCAAAGAAATTCTTAGGAATGTTATTGAATCTGAGTTGCGAAGGGAATAAAGGCTGCCTTTTGTATACAGACTCTGAAGAGAATGAATCTAGACAGAGCTTCGATCTTCATCTTATTTATTGGTATGAAACATCTTCTGAAAGGATGATTTATGGTATGGAAATTCCCAGTATGGACACATTCGACAGCGTTACCAACAAGTGTGTTTATCCAAACTTCAGACGGGGGAGGCGCTGCAATTCTCTCATGCGTGACTCCTTCGGTGACCTGGAAAGTATAGGCATTTGCATATTAATGGTGTTATTATTTGACTTACATGCTTTGATAAGGCCGGTAGCTTTAGGTCTAGAAATATTTGGCAAGTTTGCCATCCAGTGAACTCGGGCTGTGTACTCGGATCAGGTTCTATGTGCAGTGTAATGCTTTCAGCTGCATGGAAAAGTGGAGATATTAAATTTATTTGTTGTTCTCTTAGAGATATAACTATAGGATTTAAAGCCAGACATCGGTTGTTCGCGTACCTTTTCCATAATTTTCCCTTGTCATCACCAAAAAAATCACCCCAGAAACCATCAGCAAGACTCGTTTGACAAATATCTCTAAAATGGAATAGAATATGGCTCCCAACACTAACAAATAAAAGGACGTGGTGAAAAATAGCAAAAAGCCAGAGTTCAAGAGCAGTGTAATCTCTGGCAGGAATGGGAAAGGGGCTTGAAAGGTGTTCCATCCAGACGAACGTTAACGAAGCAAAGAAGCTCTGAGGCTCTCGAGTCTCGACCATTTTCTGAGGATTCCGAATAGGAAATGAAGGGGAATCGAAAACACCAAGGGGAGGATGGGAAGAGCAATAGATAGACAAATAAAGTAAGAGTGAATATAGAAAAGGAGCTCCAGCTATGTAAATACTGCATAAAATTAGTCATGTCTAGAGGAATGTGAAAAGTTTTTGCAGTCACAGAGAGAGAGAGAGAGAGGAGAGAGAGAGAGAGAGAGAAGAGAGAGAGAGAGAGAGAACACACCCCTCCTCCAGTACTCTAGTCTAGATTCCAAACATAACCCATACTTCTTCATTTTCCTTCGAAGGTGAAAAGTTTTTGGAACTGTAATGTGAATTTTTATCTCTGTTATACCCTCACTTCTGTAACTCGTTATGAAGTCTGAAAGCAAACTAGCAAGTTGACTCGGGCAGACACAACGCTTTGCAGGACAACTTGCAAAAACACTCGAGGTTGGATATTGCAGCAATGTGCAGGGAAATTAAGGGACATGGTAAATGTCAGAGGAAGCGTGGCATGCAATGAGGTAATGAAGAATGAAAATCATTTAATAGAATTCTTCCATAAAAATAAGTTAAACACTGAATGAATGAATTGTTTATAGATTGAAAAGTTTTAAATTGTTATTCATGGTGCGAATGTGTAAAAGAAAGATATTCATCAGTATTATCACAATTGACTACTTAGAAATACAGTATTCTATACTGAATATATGACAGACAGACACACAGACAGGCAAAGTATCTGGTGATTCAGTCTCTTTTCTAAGCTAAGTTTCCTGCAAGTAAAACTCTAAATATCTTCAGATGATTCTCCTGCGAGAACAACGGCTCAGATGAGATTCGTTGGCATGGTGAGGCATTCCAATAAATCTTAGAAAATCGCAGTTAGGACTAAAGAAGAAAAGCAAGTTAAAATGGTATTTAAGGTGAATAGAAAGGAAGCAGAAAAAATATTTTCATTAACTCTTGGCAATTTTTCGTTCTTTAACAATTAGAAAAACAAAAAAACAAAGTAAACATGAATGCAACGAAAACAAAGGTGATCACTTGTACACAAAGTGGGTCTCCATTCAGTTAACGAAGCAAACAAACTTGTGGATTATTGTCACGTTCTTCAACTCAACTTTACAATGACTTTGGGCATTGTTTAAGAGCTTTTAAAAGAAACACTACAGAGAGGCTTATCTCTCATCTACGCCAAGGGACTATGTTTTGCGCGATTTCTATCACGATTTAGCGAGAGATTATTTTTGGGATTTTATGAAAAATTATACTAAAAGTGGGCCTCGTGACGGTCAGTAAGTAACTACAGTTTGGCGGATAGAGATAGAGGAAACGTAACATTTTTGGGTAAGGGGCCTCGTGGTGCGTGGATTCCTGAGTTTTTACAGCTGTTTAAGGTTTTGGGAACCAAAACACTGCCCGCCATTACTGACAGTTCTGATCGATGGAAATATCAGTTCCCCGCTTTTCGCTTGTCGAGGACATGTATTTTGTAATGCGAATGATGAAATAGCACAGCAATAATAATATTAATAATAGTGAAACAAAAACTTCTTTCAGTTTTCTTCTGAAGATGGAAAAAGAAACCCACAAGATTGAGTATAACGTGTTTACCTATAAGTATTTACATAGTATTTTAGTTAACACTCTAGTACTTTCAGGCCTTATTTGTGGCCCTTTCTCAGATGTGTAGGTGGTCAGACTGCTTCTTTTTCCAATAATAACAAAAGGCCTTTTAGCTCAAAAATTATCTTCCTTTTGTTGTCTGAAAGTACAAAGAAGCGCTTAAGGTGCTCGAGTTGTAATGGACTACATAAATAAAGGAAATAAATATATGTATGAATCCCTTTTTATCTACAAAGATAGAGAGAATGGTTGGAAAATTTTATATAGTATATAATCTCTCTCTCTCTCTCTCTCTCTCTCTCCTCTTCTCTCTCTCTAGAAGTTCTATTTGGGATTTTTTTTTTTGTTTTAAATTTCCTTTGCTTCAACCCAAAATAAAACTTATTATTCCTTAAGTGGTGATTGCTAATTAGCAAAGCCTTAAAAAGGCAATACTGAAGTCTGGGATTAGCATAGACTTGAATTCAAAGACGTTTTCAAGAATAGGTTTTGTATTAGTTTATGTTGTACTCTTATACGAACGCCGACTGGGTAGGTAACTCGTATCATCCCCATCTGCCTTTAATCACTCTCAGTATTTATTATTTCATAACACTATTCTATCTCTGAAAATCAAAAACCTACTTTAGATCTTGTTGGGTTATACGATAATCTTTCAATTTAGGTATAACATCGATGTCAACAATGTCTTTATCCAGTGGCGAGTGCAGCAACAAAGGAATAAAATTCAGGCTACAGAAACTGGCACATTCAGTCTTTTATCCGGCAATTTCACCGGAAACTTCAGGAGAAGCTTAGTATGAAAGGATGGAACAAAATAGAATATAGTTTTTTATCGAAAGGTTTTCCACTAAGTTGGATTCAATCCTTTTGTTCGTCCCTTCTGTTGCCGTCGTGTTTTGGAACACTGTTGCTCAAAACCTTTACATTTGTACCCAATGAAAGCAGGTGTCATTCTTTGCAATAGCCGACAGTTTCACTAACATACAGTTATACAAGCACGCACGCACATGGCTGGTGTATACACACACACACACATATTATATATATATATATATATATATATATATATATATATATATATATATATATATATATATATATATTATTACAGTCGTGAGAGGAGTAAGGGTAATTTACCAAATTAGCAGGTGGGTTGACCATAATAATAACAAAATAAAGGTATTTGAATGAGAATACGACCGCAAACAAGATTTAAATATAATAATGCAAAAGTATTTACAAAACAATAGGACAAAATAAATAACAAATGACAAGTGACAACCACGTCTCGAAAATTAATCACTCTTGAAATTAAGAACACTTGAAACAAAGCACAATTCGTTATTAAACCCTTACAACAATATCACTTATACTTAGCTTATAGATACATCACAATAAAGTGGACTGCTTCCCTGCCGGACACCAGAGTCCTTGGTTTAGTTGCTGAGTGGAGATTGATCAAAATTACATTTAGGGGTCGAAGAAAGTTAGGATGGGCGGAGCAAGTAAGAACAAGGATGTGAAACAAGACCAACAAGTTTCTTGGAAAGGACAAAGGAAAGTGGTATACAGGGGAAAACAGTCAGGCAAAATATATACAATAATTACAATTATGTGGAAGGTGTAATAATATATATACATATTATATTTATATTTATATTTATATTTATGTTTATAATTATATGTGTGTATATATAGAAAGGGAACGGAGCAGGAACACATACACATCCAGTAAAATACATTTATTATCAACAAGTGTCTTGACCCAGGGTCACATCATTAGAACATCTATAGTTATATTATAAAATAAAAGGAGCATTCAGCGTACTTAATTAAAAGAAACAGACGCAGAATATAAGAACATTTAAAATGGAAAATGTTAAACTTAAGTAATCAGTCACTTAAATTACATCTACGCATTAAAGAATAAAAACAAGAACACTTTACAATCAAACTTTACAAAAAAACTGAACTCCAGGAGAATCAGTTCTTTAGGTTCCTTGGCTGCGCCAATTATTTTGAAGTTGTCCATAAAGACAACTTCAAAATAATTGGCCAAGCCAAGGAACCTGGAGAACTGCTTCTCTTGGAAAGATTGAACATCCAAACAATTGTACCCATGTTAAATTGCCAATCATCGGCTGTTCATAGCATGACTCTATTGGTTTTTTGTATTTGTCCGCCTTCTCCTTCTGTTCTTGAGTTGTTGTGTGTAATTTTAGTGTTTTCTCCCCTTTCACCCGGAGTTTAGTTAAGTATATCTTAGTTTTACCAGACCACTGAGCTGATTAACAGCTCTCCTAGGGCTGCCCCAAAGGATTAGATATTTTTACGTGGCTAGGACCAATTGGTCACCTAGCAACTTGACCTACAGCTTATTAAGGGATCCGAACCACACTATATCGAGAAATGAATTTCTATCACCAGAAATGAATTCCACCCTGAGAGGTGCGCCTTTGTGCTCTTCTTTTTAAATTCGATTTTAAATTCCTTTTTGTTGAGATCATTTTATTGTAAAGTTTATTCAAAGTTTTCTTGTTTTTTAATGTGTAATAATAATTGAAAGAACTTTTAAAAGTAACAAAGAAAGATTCTTAATGCCATCACATGCCTGTTTCTGTGTCCGTCAGCTAAATTATTATGTTATTTGAAATTGTTCCAAGGAAAAAAGGTTCCAATTATAACTACAATAAGTATCTGTCCACTCGATATCTTAACCCAAGGCGTATGAGAATATCCAGAATTAATCTGTAATTTAATAAGTGCATGATACTGTCAAACATAAATGCAATCCTGAGTGCATGTTGTAGAAGTTAACTAATTCAATATTTAAGAAAGTGTTCAAGAACTGAAGTACCATTGGAAGAACTAATGAAAAGAATACAATTATTCGAATTTCGAGTTTTGCCTGAGCATAGTCTCGCCAGCAAGAGAGAAACCCATTGTCTCCATAATACCTCTCAGGATTCCCCATTAGCTTCAATTTTCACCATTTTCCTTTCTACCACTCCAGGCAAATCCCTTTCCCATTTCCTTCCCTTCGCGTTACATTATCATAAAACCCGGGAATGGGATGTTTGTACGAGCTGTGATGGCGAAAGGTGAAAACTGCGAGCGTAGAAATGTCGCCACAGAAGCGCCATGTTGAGGTTTTCCCTTCATTCAGAAGTCTGTTGTGGTCGTTGGGAGAATAGTGACCTCGATGGAATATTGGAACTCTTCTGTTTCAGACCAATAAGGCTTTTTTTTTATCTCTCTCTGTCGTCATTATGATATTAATTTCCTTTCATTCTTTGCCAGTGTTGTTTTCGTTACTAATCTATATTGTAAAATTTTAAAAATATTGAAAGTGAAGTGCAAAATCACAGCACTGAGCAATGAGCTTTTTATAAGATTTCAATACAAATCACATGTTGAGTGAACAGGAATGTTCCCATGGAATGGTCAGTTTGTCAAGTTTTAAATCTTCGACTCTTGCCAAATAACATCATCCCGTTATTTTCTCAAATAACGATATCGCTTGCAGTTTGCAAAGTAAACATGTTTACACAGGGAAAAAAAATCTTTATGTATTTCAACAAAAATCGAGAACTTTTCATTTGTCAAATATCTATACGTTCTTCAGTTGTTATATTAACACATTTTTCTTCCGTTTCTGTATATAAACTTAAATAAAAGCAAGCAAGAATGGGTATGAATCATAATTATGACATAAAATGTGTTCAATATATCATATAAGTCAGCAGGTCAAGAGTTTGTGCTGGTGGGAATTTGCCTCCTCTCTCTCTCTCTCTCTCTCTCTCTCTCTCTCCTCGTGTCCTTTCCCCAAGAGGCCACTTATGATCACAGCAAATTCCATTGAACCTACGCAATGTCGACGCTTTCTGGGTTTGTGTTGAATTAATTTTGCTGACGTTCAAAACTTCCCATATTCCCGGGAGCAGACCATTGGCTCAGTTCACCTTTACGTTAAATCGAGCGAACGTCCGAAGTTTGACTTTAATTCTGTCCTCCTCGGCAACACTAAATCCGGAAAAGTTACAACAATAAGCGTATGTCCCCTTAGCCCCGCTGCAATCACTCTGTTTAATCCCTCTTCTTCTTCTTAGCTGCATCCACTCTATTTTACTCTTCTTCTTCTTCTTCTTCTTCTTATGCACTGCATCCCACTCTATTTAACCTTCTTCTTCTTCTTTCTTCCTTCTTCTTCTTAGCCTTGCATTCCACTTCATTTACCCTCTTCTCCTTCTTCTTCTTCTTAGCATCCACTGCTCCACCTTTATTTACTCTTCTTCTTCTTCTTCTTCTTCTTCTGCTTCTTCTTAGCCCTGCAATCCACCTCTATTTACGCTTTCTTCTTCTTAGCCCTGCATTCACTATTTTTTACTTCTTCATTCTTCTTCTTCCCTTCTTCCTTCTTTCCTTCTTCTTTTCCTTTCTTCTTTTCTTCTTTCTTCCTTCCCCTTCTTCCTTCCTTCTTTCTTCTTCCTTCTTCTTCCTTCCCTTCTTCCTTCCCTTCTTCCTTCCTTCTTCTTTTTCTTCGTTTTTCTTCCTTCTCCTTCATAACCTTCCTCCTCCTCCTTCCCCTTTTCTTCCCCTTTTCCTTCTTCTTCTTCTTCTTCTTCTTCTTCTAAAATGCTTGGATGCTGTTGTGTTCTCGAGCATTTTAACACTGGTGAGTTATTGCTATAAACAATAGAAATTGCCTTTTGTTTATTCCTCTAAAGTTATAATAATAATGATCATGTGGTTTCTTCCCAAAGTCTGTTTTAATACCTTTGTTCATAAAAATACTAATAAAGGAAAGCTTTGCCTTACTGTCATCTACTTCCAATTAAGAGGTATTTTTTTTTTCGGTTTTTCCACGTTTATGAAAGAAAGTTCTTCTAGAATCAAGAGCAACTTAAAAAAAAAAATCTTTCATCCAGATGTTTCATTCCCTTCCAAAAAAATTGTATTGTTTTTATTTTTAGGAACTTACATGAGTTTCCTCCGCGTAATGATTTTTTGTTTGCTTCGAAGTCTACAGTATCCTCCATGGGCCAGTTCAAGCCACTTCCTTTCTCCTTCTGATTCCCAAAAAAGCCCTTTTGGTGACTTTTCCGAAGAGAGCATTAGAATAGATTTACTTTCTCCTCTTTTTAGTTCCATTGTGGTTCAGGGGAGAACGCATTCGCTTTCCCCCCGTCTACGAAAGGAGAAATCCTTTCTCCAAAGACGAGGTTTTCCTGAGACTTTTGTGAGCATCCAGGGATTCGGCAAAGCGAGTTTTGCCGGTCTCTTTTCCACATTTTTTATGAAAGCATTTTGTAGATTTGAAAAGCGCAAAATTACATCTATCATCGTTTATTTGATGAAACATTCCTCCCAAAAGCAAAACAATTTATATAGTTGGTACTTTGATTCAGATTTTATTTGTCATTTTAGTTTTCATGGAAGCAATCTACTGATAACCCATTTTCTGGTAGCATATATTCGATTTTTCAATACAAGGCCAGAGTTTTTGTTTTAATAATTAGAGTTTAGGGTTTCAATCCTGTGTATTCAAACCAACTGCAAGATAATGAAATCGCAATTGCAATAGAATTTACATGTACTATTATGGCAGTTAGTTGGCAGTCGCCAATGCATTCGTTCCTTAAATCAGTCTATCCCCACGTGTTGATTTACTGAACAGTTTCATAACATCCCTTAAAAGAAAAAAAAGAAAAAAAAGGCCCTTCAGCCACTTGTCATTCTCCTCTATATTACACACAACTATCCTTTCATGGACTTTGACGCCCTTTCGTTCTAAGGCTTTTTCTACCTCTTCTTGCTATGTGATCTTTGGTCTCCTTCTTCTCCTCCATCTGACACAGACTTCCGAATGAGGCCATATTTTCACGAGCCTATCATTGGAACTTTCTCTAAGCCTTCTGTCTCGATATTCCTCTTCCTTTCAGGCCTCATCACCACTCATACACCGACAGCGATTTTTTGCATTCATTATTTCATCCGTGTTGGCGTCCAAATTTGAATTGCGCACTAGAGCCTTGTGTGTGTGTGGTGTGTGTGTGTGAATTTGTGTATGTGTATGTTGGCTTCAATATGTGTATGTGTTGGCGTCAGTCATGTGAATCGTTTCTCCATTTAGATAATAATTCGGGGTCAAATAAGTCTCAAATAATAAGGTCATAATTGTTATCTATTGATACATAAGTATGATAAGGACAACGATTCTTGCCAGCAAAATTATGTGCCTCCCGGAACCAACGTTTCTATAAAAAACAAAAGAAAAAGTATTTAAAAGAAATATTATTATACTATTTCATTTAATCTTATTATTAGGTATCCAAGTCCGCAAATACGTTTAAGAAAGAGAGAGAGAGAGAGAGAGAGAGAGATGAGAGAGACGAGAGAGAGAGAGAGAGAGAGAAGAACCAAGCAGAGTGGAAATATTATGGGCAAGGTAATTGGAGGGCAGACTGTAAGAAAATAAAGGTCCTCGGGAGAAAGACAGAAGTTTATGTCTTGGGCGAAAAATATGCAGTTTCTTGGCAGACGATTTGCACAATATGAAGGCTGAGATTACAGTTAATATACTCGGGAGTCATTTTCCTTCATGAAAAAAAAAAAAAAGTGGCGTTGTTTTTCATTCGTAGGAGAAAGACGAGGCATAAATCCTGTAGGTAATCCTGGATAAAAACAGATTCCCAGCTCCCAGAAGGAATGACTCTTAGGCAGAAAGCTTAAGCAACATTAGCTGCTACATTCACCCAATCACCTTTTTGCATCTTCTAAATACCTCCATTTCTTCTTATCCCACATTATGAGAAAACAATTCATTCCCACAGCTGTGCAATCACTCTCCTCTCTCTCTCTCTCTCTCTCTCTCTCTCTCTCTCTCTCTCGCTCTCTCCTGGAATTTCTCGTAAAAGTCAGAGGCAATAAAGCTTGCAGGTTCCAGAAGGTACGCATTTTCCAGGTTCAATTTCCATAATCTCTGTTTCGCTTATACTCCGCTCCGTTTGTTTATTTCCTTTCGATATTTTCATGTTTTGTTATTTACTTCTGTTTAAGGACTTGCAGTCTTTTCCTTTAGTTGAATTTTCGTTGCTCTCGTCTGTTAATTAATGTCAGGTTTCCAGGTCTTATCATATCCAGTCTTCAATGACAGTTATTCCATCTTCAGCAGAATTCATTTGTTTTTAACATTCAAGTGACATGTATTTTTCGTTTTCACTCAGCGTTTACTGTGGCGACTGTGAAATCTATATTGCCGTTTAAGTAGTTCCTGTCATAAGAAATTAATGTTTTATTATTGGGAGATAATATATTTACCAGAATTAGGTAGTATATTTTTATTAGGCGAAGGGTAAATGAAATTTTTCAAAAAATCAAAAAGAAATTAGAAGAAACCAGTGAAAGAATGTTTATTAGCAAAAATCGAGGCATTATCATTTATACTAGATAGATTTACAGGGAGGCAATCAGACAGCCAGACATACGCAGACGGAGAGACAGACAGACAGTACATAACTAGTTTACTATTGTCCATAATCCAAAAGTAGTTTTGACCTCATTCATACTATTCGGACTAGTAGCATTAGTAACATTAGAGCAGTAGTGGTAAAACAAATAACTGTACTGTTATCACTTAGCTATGATTATAACGTATAAAAATATCAGCTTCTAAAGCAAATTAATTTATTCTCTCTCTCTCTCTCTCTCTCTCTCTCTCTCTTCTCTCTCTCTCTCTCTCTCTGCCTTTGCTTTCTGTCAACATTATGATTAGGCAGTGAAGCTTACCTACTACACCACCGCGAGAGGCTAAAAGGTTCATGTCGCCTCTCACCCTCATATACCTATCGCGCGCAGGTAATTAGTGGTTTGGAGACAACATCAACCCACCTCGACTCCGGTAGTGTTTGTAGTGCTTTTGACAGCACGTAGCCAATCTATAAGTCATATCACATTTCCGTGATTCATATACATATATCGAGCTACAATGTCCTTTAATATCTAATTCGCCTCTACCTCGGAAATTAATATATTTTCATATATGCTTAACCGAAGGGGAATTTTTTTTCTCGATAATAGATTTGCCTGGACCAGGGCGCGAACCTATGGATCCTTTCAAACCCAGGAACGTCAGTGAAGCTTTACCTACTACACCACCGCGAGAGGCTAAAAGTTCATGTCGCCTCTCACCCTCATATACCTTTCGCGCGCAGGTAATTAGTGGTTTGGAGACAACATCAACCCACCTCGACTCCGGTAGTGTTTGTAGTGCTTTTGACAGCACGTAGCCAATCTATAAGTCATATCACATTTTCGTGATTCATATACATATATCGAGCTACAATGTCCTTTAATATCTAATTCGCTCTACTCGGAATTAATATATTTTCATATATGCTTACCGAAGGGGAATTTTTTCTCGATAATAGATTTGCCTGGACCAGGGCGCGAACCTATGGATCCTTTCAAACCCAGGAACGTCAGTGAAGCTTTACCTACTACACCACCGCGAGAGGCTAAAAGTTCATGTCGCCTCTCACTCTCATATACCTTTCGCGCGCAGGTAATTAGTGGTTTGGAGACAACATCAACCCACCTCGACTCCGGTAGTGTTTGTAGTGCTTTTGACAGCACGTAGCCAATCTATAAGTCATATCACATTTCCGTGATTCATATACATATATCGAGCTACAATGTCCTTTAATATCTAATTCGAAGGGGAATTTTTTCTCGATAATAGAAAAAAAAATTCCCCTTCGGTTAGCATATATGAAAATATATTATTCCGAGGTAGAGCGAATTAGATAGATTATTGTACATTGTAGCTCGATATATGTATATGAATCACGGAAATGTGATATGACTTATAGATTTGGATACTACGTGCTGTCAAAAGCACTACAAACACTACCGGAGTCGAGGTGGTTGATGTTTGTCTCCAAACCACTAATTACCTGCGCGCGAAAGGTATATGAGGGTGAGAGGCCCGACATGAACTTTTAGCCTCTCGCGGTGGTGTAGTAGGTAAAGCTTCACTGACGTTCCTGGGTTTTGAAAGGATCCATAGGTTCGCGCCCTGTCCAGGCAAATCTATTATCGAGAAAAAATTCCCCTTCGGTTAAGCATATATGAAAATATATTAATTCCGAGGTAGAGCGAATTAGATATTAAAGGACATTGTAGCTCGATATATGTATATGAATCACGGAAATGATATGACTTATAGATTGGCTACGTGCTGTCAAAAGCACTACAAACACTACCGAGTCGAGGTGGGTTGATGTTGTCTCCAAACCACTAATTACCTGCGCGCGAAAGGTATATGAGGGTTGAGAGGCGACATGAACTTTTAGCCTCTCGCGGTGGTGGTAGTAGGGTAAAGCTTCACTGACGTTCCCTGGGTTTGAAAGGATCCATAGGTTCGCGCCCTGGTCCAGGCAAATCTATTATCGAGAAAAATTCCCCTTCGGTTTAAGCATATATGAATATATTAATTCCGAGGTAGAAGCGAATTAGATATTAAAGGACATTGTAGCTCGATATAGTATAAATGGAATCACGGAAATGTGATATGACTTCTAGTATGGTACGTGCTGGTCAGCTACAAAAAAAAAAAAAAAACACTACCGGAGTCGAGGTGGGTTGATGTTCTGGTCCAAACCACTAATTACCGGTCGCGAAAGGTATATGAGGGTGAGGGCGACATGAACTTTTAGCCCTCGCGGTGGTGTGTAGGTAGGCTTCTGACGTTCCGGGTTTGAAAGGACCATAGGTTCGCTGTTTCCAGGCACTATTATCGAGGAAAAAATTCCCCTCGGTTAAGCATATATGAAAATATATTAATTCCGAGGTGGGAGAGCGAAATTAGATATTAAAGGTCATTGTTTACCATATATGTAATGAAACTCACGGAAATGTGATATGACTTATAGATTGGTACGTGCTGTCAAAAGCACTACAAACACTACCGGAGTCGAGGTGGGTGATGTTGTCTCCAACCACTAATTACCTGCGCGCGAAAGGTATATGAGGGTGAGAGGCGACATGAACTTTTTAGCCTCTCGCGGTGGTGTAGTAGGTAAAGCTTCACTGACGTTCCTGGGTTTGAAGGATCCATAGGTTCGCGCCCTGGTCCAGGCAAATCTATTATCGAGAAAAAAAATTCCCCTTCGGTTAGCATATATGAAAATATATTAATTCCGAGGTAGAGCGAATTAGATATTAAAGGACATTGTAGCTCGATATATGTATATGAATCACGAAATGTGATATGACTTATAGATTGGCTACGTGCTGTCAAAAGCACTACAAACACTACCGGAGTCGAGGTGGGTTGATGTTGTCTCCAAACCACTAATTACCTGCGCGCGAAAGGTATATGAGGGGTGAGAGGCGACATGAACTTTTAGCCTCTCGCGGTGGTGTAGTAGGTAAAGCTTCACTGACGTTCCTGGGTTTGAAAGGATCCATAGGTTCGCTGCCTGGTCCAGGCAAATCTATTATCGAGAAAAAAATTCCCCTTCGGTTTAAGCATATATGAAAATATATTAATTCCGAGGTAGAGCGAATTAGATATTAAAGGACTTGTAGCTCGATATATGTATATGAATC
>NC_061105.1:46473214-46510714 GCF_015104395.2 Macrobrachium nipponense | reverse complement strand
ACCTTGTTACACTTCTGTGTCTCAAAATGGATGAGATTCCCTGTCTCGTCTGGTAAAGGAGAGTTCATGTTAATGCAATTAGCGTCGACTTTGTCCTTGTGTACTTTGTGTTAATCTTTGTCACATGTTCCAAACATGTGATGGGACGGACAGGCTGGTAGTTGATGCATTGTAACTTTTAGAATTATTAACTGCCTAATCATAATGTTGACAGAAAGCAAAGGCAGAGAGAGAGAGAGAGAGAGAGAGAGAGAGAGAGAGAGAGAGAGAGAGAGAGAATAAATTAATTTGCTTTAGAAGCTGATATTTTATACGTATAATCATAGCTAAGTGATAACAGTACAGTTATTTTTACCACTACTGCTTCTAATGTTACTACTGCTACTAGTCCGAATAGTATGAATGAGGTCAAAACTACTTTTGGATTATGGACAATAGTAAACTAGTTTATGTACTGTCTGTCTGTCTCTCCGTCTGTCTGTATGTCTGGCTGTCTGATTGCCTTCCCTGTAAATCTATCTATTATAAATGATAATGCCTCGATTTTTGCTAATAAACATTCTTTCACTGGTTTCTTCTAATTTCTTTTTGATTTTTTGAAAAATTTCATTTACCCTTCGCCTAATAAATATACTTCCTAATTCTGGTAAATATATTATCTCCCAATAATAAAACACATTCATTTCTTATGACAGGAACTACTTAAACGGCAATATAGATTTCACAGTCGCCACAGTAAACGCTGAGGTGAAAACGAAAATACATGTCACTTGAATGTTAAAAACAAATGAATTCTGCTGAAGATGGAATAACTGTCATTGAAGACTGGATATGATAAGACCTGGAACTGACATTAATTAACAGACGAGAGCAACGAAAATTCAACTAAAGGAAAAGACTGCAAGTCCTTAACAGAAGTAAATAACAAAACATGAAAATATCGAAAGGAAATAAACAAAAGGAGCGGAGTATAAGCGAAACAGAGATTATGGAAATTGAACCTGGAAAATGCGTACCTTCTGGAACCTGCAAGCTTTATTGCCTCTGACTTTTACGAGAAATTCCAGGAGAGAGCGAGAGAGAGAGAGAGAGAGAGAGAGAGAGAGAGAGAGAGAGAGAGAGAGAGAGTGATTGCACAGCTGTGGGAATGAATTGTTCTCATAATGTGGGATAAGAAGAAATGGAGGTATTTAGAAGATGCAAAAAGGTGATTGGGTGAATGTAGCAGCTAATGTTGCTTAAGCTTTCTGCCTAAGAGTCATTCCTTCTGGGAGCTGGGATCTGTTTTTATCCAGGATTACCTACAGGATTTATTGCCTCGTCTTTCTCCTACGAATGAAAAACAACGCCACTTTTTCATGAAGGAAAATGACTCCCGAGTATATTAACTGTAATCTCAGCCTTCATATTGTGCAAATCGTCTGCCAAGAAACTGCATATTTTTCGCCCAAGACATAAACTTCTGTCTTTCTCGAGGACCTTTTATTTTCTTACAGTCTGCCCTCCAATTACCTTGCCCATAATATTTCCACTCTGCTTGGTTCTCTCTCTCTCTCTCTCTCTCTCTCTCTCTCTCTCTCTCTCTCTCTCTCTCTCTCTCTCTCTCTCTCTCTCTTTCTTAAACGTATTTGCGGACTTGGATACCTAAATAATAAGAGTAAATGAAATAGTATAATAATATTTCTTTTAAATACTTTTTCTTTTTTATAGAAACGTTGGTTCCGGGAGGCACATAATTTTGCTGGCAAGAATCGTTGTCCTTATCATACTTATGTATCAATAGATAACAATTATGACCTTATGAGACTTATTTGACCCCAGAATTATTATCTAAATGGAGAAACGATTCACATGACTGACGCCAACACATACACATATTGAAGCCAACATACACATACACAAATTCACACACACACACACACACACACACAAGGCTCTAGTGCGCAATTCAAATTTGGACGCCAACACGGATGAAATAATGAATGCAAAAATCGCTGTCGGTGTATGAGTGGTGATGAGGCCTGAAAGGAAGAGGAATATCGAGACAGAAGGCTTAGAGAAAGTTCCAATGATAGGCTCGTGAAAATATTGCCTCATTCGGAAGTCTGTGTCAGATGGAGGAGAAGGAGACCAAAGATCACATAGCAAGAAGAGGTAGAAAAAGCCTTAGAACGAAAGGGCGTCAAAGTCCATGAAAGGATAGTTGTGTGTAATATAGAGGAGAATGACAAGTGGCTGAAGGGCCTTTTTTTTCTTTTTTTTCTTTTAAGGGATGTTATGAAACTGTTCAGTAAATCAACACGTGGGGATAGACTGATTTAAGGAACGAATGCATTGGCGACTGCCAACTAACTGCCATAATATTACATGTAAATTCTATTGCAATTGCGATTTCATTATCTTGCAGTTGGTTTGAATACACAGGATTGAAACCCTAAACTCTAATTATTAAACAAAAACTCTGGCCTTGTATTGAAAAATCGAATATATGCTACCCAGAAATGGGTATCAGTAGATTGCTTCCATGAAAATAAAATGACAAATAAAATCTGAATCAAAGTACACTATATAAATTGTTTTTCTTTTGAGGAATGTTTATCAAATAAATATGATATGTAATTTTGCGCTTCAATATACAATGCTTTCATAAAAAATGTGGAAAAGAGACCGGCAAAACTCGCTTTTGCCGAATCCCTGGATGCTCACAAAAGTCTCAGGAAAACCTCGTCTTTGAAGAAAGGATTTCTCCTTTCGTAGACGGGGAAAGCGAATGCGTTCTCCCTGAACCACAATGGAACTAAAAAGAGGAGAAAGTAAATCTATTCTAATGCTCTCTTCGGGAAAGTCACCAAAAGGGCTTTTTTGGGAATCAGAAGGAGAAAGGAAGTGGCTTGAACTGGCCACTGGAGATACTGTAGACTTCGAAGCAAACAAAATCATTACTGGAGGAAACTCATGTAAGTTCCTAAAAATAAAAACAATACAATTTTTTTGGAAGGGATGAAACATCTGGATGAAAGATTTTTTTTTAAGTTGCTCTTGATTCTAGAAGAACTTTTCTTTCATAAACGTGGAAAAACCGAAAAAAATACCTCTTAATTGGAAGTAGATGACAGTAAGGCAAGCTTTTCCTTTATTAGTATTTTTATGAACAAAGGTATTAAAACAGACTTTGGGAAGAACCACATGATCATTATTATTATAACTTTAGAGGAATAAACAAAAGGCAATTTCTATTGTTTATAGCAGTAACTCACCAGTGTTAAAATGCTCGAGAACACAACAGCATCCAAGCATTTTAGAAGAAGAAGAAGAAGAAGAAGAAAAAAGGGGAAGAGGAGGAGGAGATGAAGGAGAAGGAGAAGAAGAAAAACGAGAAGAAGAAGGGAAGGAGAGGGAGAAGAAGAAGGACAGAAGAGAAGGGAAAAGAAGGGAAGGAAAAAAGAATGGATGAAGAGGTTAAAAAAACATGTTGATGCAGGGGGCTAAAAGAAGGGAAGAAAGAGTTAAATAGGAGTGGATTGCAGGGCTAAGGACGACAGAAAGGAAGACCCAGGAAGGAAAGAAAGAAAGAAGGAAGAAGTAAATAAAGAAGGTGGATTTGGCAAGTGCTAAGGAAGGAAAGGGAAAGGGGAAAGAAAAGAAGAAGTACAAAAATAAGGAAGAAGAGTAAACATAGTTGATGCAGGGCTAAGAAGAAGAAGAGTAAATAGAGTGGATGCAGGGCTAAGAAGAAGAAGAAGAAGAAGAAGAAGAAGAAGAAGAGTAAATAGAGTGGATGCAGTGCTAAGAAGAAGAAGAAGAAGAAGAGTAAATAGAGTGGATGCAAGGCTAAGAAGAAGAAGAAGAAGAAGAAGAAGAAGAGTTAATAGAGTGGATGCAGTGCTAAGAAGAAGAAGAAGAAGAAGAAGAGTAAATAGAGTGGATGCAGGGCTAAGAAGAAGAAGAAGATTAAACAGAGTGGATGCAGGGCTAAGACATACGCTTATTGTTGTAACTTTCCGGATTTAGTGTTGCCGAGGAGGACAGAATTAAAGTCAAACTTCGGACGTTCGCTCGATTTAACGTAAAGGTGAACTGAGCCAATGGTCTGCTCCCGGGAATATGGGAAGTTTGAACGTCAGGAAATATTTAATTCAACACAAACCCAGAAAGCGTCGACATTGCGTAGGTTCAATGGAATTTGCTGTGATCATAAGTGCCTCTTGGGTAAAGGACACGAGAGAGAGAGAGAGAGAGAGAGAGAGAGAGAGAGAGAGAGAGAGAGAGAGAGAGGCAAATTCCCACCAGCAAACTCTTGACCTGCTGACTTATATGATATATTGAACACATTTTATGTCATAATTATGATTCATACCCAGTGCTTGCTTGCTTTTATTTAAGTTTATATACAGAAACGGAAGAAAAATGTGTTAATATAACAACTGAAGAACGTATAGATATTTGACAAATGAAAAGTTCTCGATTTTTGTTGAAATACATAAAGATTTTTTTTCCCTGTGTAAACATGTTTACTTTGCAAACTGCAAGCGATATCGTTATTTGAGAAAATAACGGGATGATGTTATTTGGCAAGAGTCGAAGATTTAAAACTTGACAAACTGACCATTCCATGGGAACATTCCTGTTCACTCAACATGTGATTGTATTGAATCTTATAAAAAGCTCATTGCTCAGTGCTGTGATTTTGCACTTCACTTTCAATATTTTAAAATTTTACAATATATGATTAGTAACGAAAACAACACTGGCAAAGAATGAAAGGAAATTAATATCATAATGACGACAGAGAGAGATAAAAAAAAGCCTTATTGGTCTGAAACAGAAGAGTTCCAATATTCCATCGAGGTCACTATTCTCCCAACGACCACAACAGACTTCTGAATGAAGGGAAAACCTCAACATGGCGCTTCTGTGGCGACATTTCTACGCTCGCAGTTTTCACCTTTCGCCATCACAGCTCGTACAACATCCCATTCCCGGGTTTTATGATAATGTAACGCGAAGGGAAGGAAATGGGAAAGGGATTTGCCTGGAGTGGTAGAAAGGAAATGGGAAAATTGAAGCTAATGGGAATCCTGAGAGGTATTATGGAGACAATGGGTTCTCTCTTGCTGGCGAGACTATGCTCAGGCAAAACTCGAAATTCGAATAATTGTATTCTTTTTCATTAGTTCTTCCAAATGGTACTTCAGTTCTTGAACACTTTCTTAAATATTGAATTAGTTAACTTCTACAACATGCACTCAGGATTGCATTTATGTTTGACAGTATCATGCACTTATTAAATTACAGATTAATTCTGGATATTCTCATACGCCTTGGGTTAAGATATACGAGTGGACAGATACTTTTGTAGTTATAATTGGAACTTTTTTCCTTGAACAATTTCAAATAACATAATAATTTAGCTGACGGACACAGAAACAGGCATGTGATGGCATTAAGAATCTTTCTTTGTTACTTTTAAAAGTTTTTTCAATTATTATTACACATTAAAAAACAAGAAAACTTTGAATAAACTTTACAATAAAATGATCTCAACAAAAAGGAATTTAAAATCGAATTTAAAAAGAAGAGCACAAAGGCGCACCTCTCAGGGTGGAATTCATTTCTGGTGATAGAAATTCATTTCTCGATATAGTGTGGTTCGGATCCCTTAATAAGCTGTAGGTCAAGTTGCTAGGTGACCAATTGGTTCCTAGCCACGTAAAAATATCTAATCCTTTGGGGCAGCCCTAGGAGAGCTGTTAATCAGCTCAGTGGTCTGGTAAAACTAAGATATACTTAACTAAACTCCGGGTGAAAGGGGAGAAAACACTAAAATTACACACAACAACTCAAGAACAGAAGGAGAAGGCGGACAAATACAAAAAACCAATAGAGTCATGCTATGAACAGCCGATGATTGGCAATTTAACATGGGTACAATTGTTTGGATGTTCAATCTTTCCAAGAGAAGCAGTTCTCCAGGTTCCTTGGCTTGGCCAATTATTTTGAAGTTGTCTTTATGGACAACTTCAAAATAATTGGCGCAGCCAAGGAACCTAAAGAACTGATTCTCCTGAGTTCAGTTTTTTGTAAAGTTGATTGTAAGTGTTCTTGTTTTTATTCTTTAATGCGTAGATGTATTTAAGTGTGACTGATTACTTAAGTTTAACATTTTCTATTTTAAATGTTCTTATATTTTGCGTCTGTTTCTTTTAATTATGTACGCTGAATGCTCCTTTTATTTTATAATATAACTATAGATGTTCTAATGATGTGACCCTGGGTCAAGACACTTGTTGATAATAAATGTATTTACTGGATGTGTATGTGTTCCTGCTCCGTTCCCTTTCTATATATACACACATATAATTATAAACATAAATATAAATATAAATATAAATATAATATGTATATATATTATTACACCTTCCACATAATTGTAATTATTGTATATATTTTGCCTGACTGTTTTCCCCTGTATACCACTTTCCTTTGTCCTTTCCAAGAAACTTGTTGGTCTTGTTTCACACTCCTTGTTCTTACTTGCTCCGCCCATCCTAACTTTCTTCGACCCCTAAATGTAATTTTGAATCAATCTCCACTCAGCAACTAAACCAAGGACTCTGGTGTCCGGCAGGGAAGCAGTCCACTTTATTGTGATGTATCTATAAGCTAAGTATAAGTGATATTGTTGTAAGGGTTTAATAACGAATTGTGCTTTGTTTCAAGTGTTCTTAATTTCAAGAGTGATTAATTTTCGAGACGTGGTTGTCACTTGTCATTTGTTATTTATTTTGTCCTATTGTTTTGTAAATACTTTTTGCATTATTATATTTAAATCTTGTTTGGTCGTATTCTCATTCAAATACCTTTATTTTGTATTATTATGGTCAACCCACCTGCTAATTTGGTAAATTACCCTTCTCTCTCACGACTGTAATAATATATATATATATATATATATATATATATATATATATATATATATATATATATATATATATATATATATATATATATATATAGATATATATATAATATTTATATATATATATAATATGTGTGTGTGTGTGTGTGTATACACCAGCCATGTGCGTGCGTGCTTGTATAACTGTATGTTAGTGAAACTGTCGGCTATTGCAAAGAATGACACCTGCTTTCATTGGGTACAAATGTAAAGGTTTTGAGCAACAGTGTTCCAAAACACGACGGCAACAGAAGGGACGAACAAAAGGATTGAATCCAACTTAGTGGAAAACCTTTCGATAAAAAACTATATTCTATTTTGTTCCATCCTTTCATACTAAGCTTCTCCTGAAGTTTCCGGTGAAATTGCCGGATAAAGACTGAAATGTGCCAGTTTCTGTAGCCTGAATTTTATTCCTTTGTTGCTGCACTCGCCACTGGATAAAGACATTGTTGACATCGATGTTATACCTAAATTGAAAGATTATCGTATAACCCAACAAGATCTAAAGTAGGTTTTGATTTTCAAGAGATAGAATAGTGTTATGAAATAATAAATACTGAGAGTGATTAAAGGCAGATGATGATACGAGTTACCTACCCAGTCGGCGTTCGTATAAGAGTACAACATAACTAATACAAAACCTATTCTTGAAACGTCTTTGAATTCAAGTCTATGCTAATCCCAGACTTCAGTATTGCCTTTTTAAGGCTTTGCTAATTAGCAATCACCACTTAAGGAATAATAAGTTTTATTTTGGGTTGAAGCAAAGGAAATTTAAAACTCCCAAATAGACTTCTAGAGGAGAGAGAGAGAGAGAGAGAGAGAGAGAGAGAGATTATATACTATATAAAATTTTCCAACCATTCTCTCTATCTTTGTAGATAAAAAGGGATTCATACATATATTTATTTCCTTTATTTATGTAGTCCATTACAACTCGAGCACCTTAAGCGCTTCTTTGTACTTTCAGACAACAAAAGGAAGATAATTTTTGAGCTAAAAGGCCTTTTGTTATTATTGGAAAAAGAAGCAGTCTGACCACCTACACATCTGAGAAAGGGCCACAAATAAGGCCTGAAAGTACTAGAGTGTTAACTAAAATACTATGTAAATACTTATAGGTAAACACGTTATACTCAATCTTGTGGGTTTCTTTTTCCATATTCAGAAGAAAGCTGAAAGAAGTTTTTGTTTCACTATTATTAATATTATTATTGCTGTGCTATTTCATCATTCGCATTACAAAATACATGTCCTCGACAAGCGAAAAGCGGGGAACTGATATTTCCATCGATCAGAACTGTCAGTAATGGCGGGCAGTGTTTTGGTTCCCAAAACCTTAAACAGCTGTAAAACTCAGGAATCCACGCACCACGAGGCCCCTTACCCCAAAAATGTTACGTTCCTCTATCTCTATCCGCCAAACTGTAGTTACTTACTGACCGTCACGAGGCCCACTTTTAGTATAATTTTCATAAAATCCCAAAAATAATCTCTCGCTAAATCGTGATAGAAATCGCGCAAAAACATAGTCCCTTGGCGTAGATGAGAGATAAGCCTCTCTGTAGTGTTTCTTTTAAAGCTCTTAAACACTGCCCAAAGTCATTGTAAAGTTGAGTTGAAGACGTGACAATAATCCACAATTTGTTTGCTTCGTTAACTGAATGGAGACCACTTTGTGTACAAGTGATCACCTTTGTTTTCGTTGCATTCATGTTTACTTTGTTTTTTTGTTTTTCTAATTGTTAAAGAACGAAAAATTGCCAAGAGTTAATGAAAATATTTTTTCTGCTTCCTTTCTATTCACCTTAAATACCATTTTAACTTGCTTTTCTTCTTTAGTCCTAACTGCGATTTTCTAAGATTTATTGGAATGCCTCACCATGCCAACGAATCTCATCTGAGCCGTTGTTCTCGCAGGAGAATCATCTGAAGATATTTAGAGTTTACTTGCAGGAAACTTAGCTTAGAAAAGAGACTGAATCACCAGATACTTTGCCTGTCTGTGTGTCTGTCTGTCATATATTCAGTATAGAATACTGTATTCTAAGTAGTCAATTGTGATAATACTGATGAATATCTTTCTTTTACACATTCGCACCATGAATAACAATTTAAAACTTTTAATCTATAAACAATTCATTCATTCAGTGTTAACTTATTTATGGAAGAATTCTATTAAATGATTTTCATTCTTCATTACCTCATTGCATGCCACGCTTCCTCTGACATTTACCATGTCCCTTAATTTCCCTGCACATTGCTGCAATATCCAACCTCGAGTGTTTGCAAGTTGTCCTGCAAAGCGTTGTGTCTGCCCGAGTCAACTTGCTAGTTTGCTTTCAGACTTCATAACGAGTTACAGAGTGAGGGTATAACAAGAGATAAATTCACATTACAGTCCAAAACTTTTCCCCTTCGAAGGAAAATGAAGAAGTATGGGTTATGTTTGGAATCTAGACTAGAGTACTGGAGGAGGGGTGTGTTCTCTCTCTCTCTCTCTCTCTCTCTCTCTCTCTCTCTCTCTCTCTCTCTCTGTGACGCAAAAACTTTTCACATTCCTCTAGACATGACTAATTTTATGCAGTATATTTACATAGCTGGAGTCTCCTTTCTATATTCACTCTTACTTTATTTGTCTATCTATTGCTCTTCCCATCCTCCCCTTGGTGTTTTCGATTCCCCTTCATTTCCTATTCGGATCCTCAGAATGGTCGAGACTCGAGAGGCCTCAGAGCTTCTTTGCTTCGTTAACGTTCGTCTGGATGGAACACCTTTCAAGCCCCTTTCCCATTTCCTGCCAGAGATTACACTGCTCTTGAACTCTGGCTTTTGGCTATTTTTCACCCTCGTCCTTTTATTTGTTAGTGTTGGGAGCCATATTCTATTCCATTTTAGAGATATTTGTCAAAACGAGTCTTGCTGTATGGTTCTGGGTGATTTTTTTGGTGATGACAAGGGAAAATTATGGAAAAGGTACGCGAACAACCGATGTCTGGCTTTAAATCCTATAGTTATATCTCTAAGAGAACAAATAAATTTAATATCTCCACTTTTCCATGCAGCTGAAAGCATTACACTGCACATAGAACCTGATCCGAGTACACAGCCCGAGTTCACTGGATGGCAAACTTGCCAAATATTTCTAGACCTAAAGCTACCGGCCTTATCAAAGCATGTAAGTCAAATAATAACACCATTAATATGCAAATGCCTATACTTTCCAGGTCACCGAAGGAGTCACGCATGAGAGAATTGCAGCGCCTCCCCCGTCTGAAGTTTGGATAAACACACTTGTTGGTAACGCTGTCGAATGTGTCCATACTGGGAATTTCCATACCATAAATCATCCTTTCAGAAGATGTTTCATACCAATAAATAAGATGAAGATCGAAGCCTCTGTCTTTAGATTCATTCTCTTCAGAGTCTGTATACAAAAGGCAGCCTTTACTCCCTTCGCAACTCAGATTCAATAACATTCCTAAGAATTTCTTTGGCGAGATTGCTACCAAGACCTCCTATTATTTCCGACAATTTCATTTGTTTTCTTTATCTCTTCGGATATAATATGGTTTCCTCGTGGACTGATCTGAGAAGAACCTTTATATTTCGGTTTTCTGTGATTATATATATATTATGAGATATATAATATATATATATATTAATATATTATATTATATATATATATATATATATATATATCATATATATAGATTATATATATAAATATATCTATATATAAGTCTATCACATTACCGTGATTCATATACATATATCAAACTACAAATGTCCTTTAATATCTAATTCGCTCTACCTCGGAATTAATATATTTTCATATATGTTTAACCGGGGGGATTTGGGGGAATTTATTAAGCGATAATAGAATTGGCGATCGACAGGCGCGAACCAGCGACCTCTCAATTCCAGGACTGGCAGTGAAGCCTTAAACCACCCCGACACCGCAAGAGATATAAGTTCATTCCGCCTCCCACCTGAAATACCTTTCGCGCACAGGTATTTTTTGTTTTGGAGACTGCATCAACCCATCTCGTTCTCGGTGGCGTGGTAGTGCTTTTACCCGCACGTAGTCGGTATCGTGGTGGTTTAAGGCTTCACTGCCAGTCCTGGAATTGAGAGGTCGCTGGTTCGCGCCTGTCGATCGCCGATTCTATTATCGCTCAATAAATTCCCCCTCACTTAAACATATATGCAAATATATTAATTCGGAGGTAGAGCGAATATATGAAGGACATTTCCAGTACATCCTCATATTCGTTTCTTCTCTTCGATTAGGTTAAAAGAGAAAAAATTTAACCAGCCCTGTAATTCATACTACGTCATTGATTTCATTCTAAATTCAAATGATTTATTTGTGACTATATGTTGGTGAACTATTTCTCTGATTGTTATCCTGCTCTGTACACAAATGATTCCCTTCCACTCAGCACTGCGTTTGGTTTGACTTTTCCCCATTCACTCAAAAGTGCCCAGGAAAATAGAGGATTTCATTCGGCTCCCCCGACTTCCTGCTCCTAAAACTTCTGATTTGTACATTTTCTGTAATCGGTCCCTCTCCACGTTCTGTCTACTTTTTTTTTCTTTTCTTTTTTTACTTTTTTCACAGGAAAATATTCGCTCTATCAAGAGCATGTTTGTGTTGAAGGACACAACCCATAATCTGTAGAATATTGGCTTCCACGTCATTTGTCACTGAATCTCTCTCTCTCTCTCTCTCTCTCTCTCTCTCTCTCTCTCTCTCTCGCTCTCGTTTGTTAGGAAGGAAGCAAATGATTAATTTGAGAAACAGTTAGAGACAGTATCTCACAGTCGAAATCTCAACCAATTTTTCTCTTCGAACTGAACCCTGCCCTTCTGGCCACCGCCCACCCACCCCCCTATCCCCCACCCAAAGTAGAGAATTTACACTGCTATGAAGATTTCTTAGTGAATTTGCAAAAACAAACAAACAAACAAACATAAAGAAAGAAACCAAGGATATCAGGAAAATCATACACACATACAAACAAACACACAGGATATCAGTTCGTGGGTTTGAAGGAGTGATCAAAAGGAGATGCGAGGTTTCCTCTCCGGGATCACGTGACCCAAACTTCTTAGGGAAAGAGGCGCTTGGCATCCGAGAACCTGAAGATAAGTGAGAAACCTCGAACCCCTCATTTTTCAACGCCTCTTCCTGAGAGATTTAAAAGATTTTGGTGAGTAAAGATGGATTTTATCTTACTTTTTCTATCTTTTCACTCAGTTTTTGTGAAAGGGAAGGATTTCTGGTCGTGGGCCGAGAATTAAAAAGGCGCTCTACTTAATTCATTTAAGGGAGCAGGAGAGAGATGGGGGTGGGAATAAATTGAGAAAGGATGAAAGAGCTTTAGAAAACGGAGAGAGAGAGAGAGAGAGAGAGAGAGAGAAGAGAGAGAGAGGATAGAGAGAGAGAGAGAGAGAGAGAGAGAGAGAGAGAGAGAGAGAATTCTAAATCATTTGAGTAAAATATTTCCGTCATAATTTGTACAGAATGGTAAACAAGATTTTATATTTGAGTGTGTTTGCTTTTAAAATGCCTACCTCAAGAAAGGAACAGAGAAAGCAAGTTCGAGTATCCACCCACCGTCTCTCTCTCTCTCTCTCTCTCTCTCTCTCTCTCTCTCTCTCTCTCTCTCTCTCTCATACTTACGTCAAGAAAAGTGAAATATCCGTCTTTCTTGTTTTACCATGGGCATGATTACATATATTTTTACACTGGCGACGAAAAATACGGGCGATTACTAAATATAAAGATATGAAACACATAACAAAGAATATCTGTAAAAACTTACACGGATTTAAAAAAAACAAAAAACTTGGAATGACAGTAGCTTGTCAGAGCTGTCCCTTATCTTTCTGGTGCTGAATAAATCAAGAATTATTCGACAAAGGATGTCTGTCTGTCTCTCTGGGTGAAGGTTGATGGAGGTCATTTAATTGGTCATGACAATATAGGCGTGCCTGTCACTTTAAATGTCAGTTAACTTTGATGTGTGTGTGTGTGTGTGTGTGTAGAGAGAGAGAGAGAGAGAGAGAGAGAGAGAGAGAGAGAGAGAGAGAGAGAGAGAAAGTAATAAATAAAAGGGGATTTTAACTCTCAGACAACAATTCCGCGTAATATAATCATGTCTATATTGTTTCTTGCCTTTTGCATTAAATTTTACTATACTTAGGAGGAGGAGGAGGAGGAGGAGAAGGAGGAGGAGAATCAATAGGTGCCTTGATTAAAAGAAATAAATTGGAAAAAAAGCAAAATCGAGAGGATTATCGTCCTTTTCATGTCCTGCAATTCCTTCTTAAGAGGAGAAAGAAGAAGCTGAGAGACCCAAGGCACGAATTAAGTGTCAACAATTTCATTATGATTTCTCTCTCTATTTTCAAGAAAAGGGAAAGTATTATTTTTTACCTTTATTTGTTTACAAGAAGAGGGAGAGTATACAGTGAGACAAAAAGATATTTTCCTCATCCTTTACCTTCTTCTGATGTGGATGAATGAGAAAACCGTGAGACGAAAGAGATCATCATCATCATCATCATCTCCTTCTTCCAGTCCAGAAAGAAGAAAAATGAACCCAAGTCAAAATATCTACCGAATTCCATTTCCCTCTTATATTGGAGATGAAAAAGAAAAATGCGAAGCAAGGCTTGGAAATAAAAGACGAGGAGAGCAAAGGAAATGAGACCGAGAAACCACCAGGGGACGAAAAATGATTCTGCTTTGCATCATTTGAGTCGAAGCGTCTCGGTCCCTCGACGTCGCACTCGAGAGTTGAAATGACACCGGCGCCGAAGAAAAAACTTTTTCAAATACAAACGATCTTAATGGAAATGCTTCCAGTGGAAGGAAACTCTTTCATCGTAGTTTCATAAAAGACCCTTCAGATATGGGAATCTTTTTCTAATTATGTATGTTTAGAATGAAGATATCAGCAACATGACCAACATAGTGCTACAAGTCTTGTGTATGTGCGTAAGTGAACGGTGTTTGTCACGGAATGTTGATTCCCGGAATTTTGATTCCGGTAATTTCAATCCCGGAACTTTGATTCCCGGTATTTGGTTCCCATATTGTACATTCCCGGGAGTTTGATTCCGGAGTGCTAATTACCATACAACTCCCGGCAAACTTTTAGTTCTTCTACCCATGACTTTTTTTTAATGTAAATAGTCTATTTGCTTATTTTTCCCAAATAGTTATAAAATATTGGTATATTAAAGAATTAGGTAAAAAAATTTTCTTTATTGACAATTTAAAGTAAAATTTTGTACACAAGCAATAGTCAATAAAAAGCATTGCAAGGCAAGGGGAAATACTAGTTTTAATAATGCAATATCCTTGCAACTGCTTTTAAGAAATCCATTTTTTCCTGTGAATCATGCCGAAAAACTATTTTTCAATCGCTCGTTTAAGTTCTTGTACTTTCGCTTATTTGGAATATCATGACCAGCTTCAAATTGAGTTTTTTTTAAATTGGGCAAGGTTCTCTTCTTTTTTCAATACTGAAATAACTTTCCAGATGTTCGGATGAATACCTTGAACAACACCCTGTAGAGCACAGTGATAACCTTCTAAATTATTATTGGTGCGAGGATGATCTTGCAAAGTTCTCTCACGTACATTCCATATATCAATAGGATATAAAGGTGATATTCGCCTTCGTCGATTACCTCTACCCCTTTCACACCCAATATAACATGCTTCAAAATATGACACCACTTCTTGCGGGATGTCTTCGTCGTCTGCAATTTCGTCAAATCCATCTACCACATCGTCTAGTGGAAGTAGGGAAAGAGTTGAAAAACACCTGACTTTTACACTGAAGCCATCATCTCTGTGATATCTTTCCTTATAACCCAAATCAATAATCTTGCGGTAAATGCTTTGTGATAAGTGGAAAAGGCATGCTGAACTGCGTACATTTGGAAATACTTTACGTACAATGTTCATATGCGCTTTTTCAAAATCCATCATGTATGCCTGGGGATTTGTATTGGGACATAATTCACAAAGTTTTACAAAAAGTCGCTCATATGTTTCTTCCTTTTTGTCTGGGATGAGGGCAAATAACCTTGGTACACTGAAGTTCTGTATCTGAATATGTAGAGTAAATAAATGAAAATATATTCTAGGCACACACTTAAAAGTTCCATCCCCAGCTAAATGTGTTGCATGCCTCAAATCATAAAGTCCCTTATTTGTTGCAAAAATTAGTATTCTTTTTCATCTGTTTCACCCCTATCAAATTGTAGAAAGACTTCACCACTTTCCAATAAACTAAAATCATCGGGAATTATGAATCCAGTCCTACGTAATGCAAGTGCGGGAACGACTTCATTGATTTGACGCCATTTCCGGATGCTTCGATTAAACTTTCGACCGAAGGTAGTTGGGGCCTTTCATTTTCACCTAATGATGCACTGGTTGCTGCAATAAGTGACCGAGAAGTTTCTTGGCTTGAAAGAGCGGCAAACTTCAATTTGGTTAAAGCCTGAGAAATTTTTGGCTTTGTTTCACATGAAGTGTGATGATGTTCACCAATACGAATCAGCACCTTGTAGTCATTTTCTTCTGTGGAAGTATGCAGGCGTGCCCTGCAGCTCTTTACATCACACCTCCAATAAATTTTAGATCCATCAGCATTCGTTCTATGTTTTTCGTAAGTGTAATTCAAGTCGTCAACTACTTTGAGGTTCAGGGTCTCTGTAACACGGTTTTTTGGACTTTGCTCCTTGTCAAAGCATCGGATGTAGCTGAAAGTTGACATATGTATATTTTACAACCACACAAATTTTGTCAGCATTATCAATAACCTAAACCCGATAGTTTTAATTTTTATATAGTAAAAACGATCTAGCCGACGCCATGGCCAATGATTACGAGCCAAGAGTCGGAAAACATTCATTACGTAAGCAAGATAAACACCTTTTGACGAAATGTTGCCCCGCCCATCCACCAGACAGAAACTCCATCGGCTCTGAAACCCAAAGACTTTATGAATGGCGGAACGATACATAGATGTGGGTGGGGTATCAGCGCTAGCGTAGTAATACTACTGTAGCAGTAGTGCCGCAACAGTATAGCAGTAATATACATGAATTAAACGTTTAGGCCAACTGCTGGGATCATTGAGGATCATTTAGCACTTCTTACAACTACTCGAGAAATTAGTTTTTATAGCCAGTATAAGTACCAAATTTATTCAACCTACGTAATCCAGAATATAGTCAAAATTTATGTGTAGATGTAATATGTATTCTGAATAAGCGTTATATTTATGAAATGCATAGATAAAAGTTATTGCGTAAAAACCGTGTTACAGAGGCCCTGAATCTCATAGTAGTTTCTTTATTCCACGGGTGCTTTCAATGGTACGAGGCATGATTAAAGACTGGAGTTTATAAAAAGCTTTTCACAGAAGGAAATGCCTTGACACCTATTATCGGATGCTTTTTTGTTAGTAAATGGAAGTACTTGTTAGCAAATAGACTATTGTCCTATTTACCTTTGTTTAAGAACTCTTAGAAGTAATTGTTAGTAAATAGACTATTGTCATGTTTACTTTGGTTTAAACACTCTTTAGGTATGGTCCAGTCGGGAGTCAAATCACCGGGAATCAACAATACCAGGAATCAAATTACCTGGAATCAAAATTCCGGGAATGAAATTACCAGAATCAAAATTCCTGTCACCGATGTCAATATCATAGTTATGCTTTTGTGGGTCTTCAGATGACACTGATGTGGAAATATACCAACCTGAAGTGCATATCATCTACCTTTCCTATTTCTAATAATACTTCCTATCTAAAAAAAAATAAAGAAGTATTTATATAGATTTAATTTAACTGTAAATGTATTTTATATATAAAAAAAATCAGATGATTTAGATGAGAACACAAGATCATGCAGACCCGATTACGTCATGTCTTATTTCTTAAGGTAGAAAATTACCTTTGAAATATAAGCTAGGAAACTGCATCGATCATAACACTAAGTTCCTTTGCCAAGCAATTTTATTTCGCCAATTTCATATAAATTCAAAGAAAGAAAATTCATTGCAAAATTAAAGAAACTTGTAATATAATGTCTGGTTGTAAACATGTTTCTGAAAACCAGAGAGACATTTGACAGCCTCAACAAACAGCAATGGGTCAAAAACACATCGGCAACCATTCGCATACATATCACAAACAGGTTGAAAAAACCAAAGACCGTAAGTGGAAAACGACTCTTTTTCTGCGGCAAATGTTGGATAAACATAGGAAACAATAGTCAGGACTACCAGAAAGTGGCTAACGTGTATTCAACCTGGTTGTCATAGCTTTGCAATAAATTGCAGTTGTGTATTTCTGGCATACATTACAGTAGTATGAATGTAGCCTTATAATTATCAGTCTTCATATCTATATCAATAAACTTTAAACTTTATCCGGAATAAATATAATTAGTACAAATATAGCACATGATACTAGAGTATCTTCCGAAATCCAATGAGATAAAAGTTCCTGGCACATTTTCTGGATGATATTTCACTGGATCTTTGTTGGAACCGTCGTGGGAAAAGACGGAACTTTCACCAGGGAAAGTGATGATTCTTTCACTCTTGATGGATGGGACCCCCATTCAGAGAGGATCCCATTTGCTTTCAACTACAGCCAACGGGGAGGGCATTTAAGGACCCTCCCGAGTGGAGCTCTTGTCCATGTAAGCTTCTCTCTTCTAATGTATATACTGGTAATAAAAAAATAAATAAATATAATATATATATATATATATATATATATATAATATATATATATATATATATATATATATATCTACTATAAATATAAATAGATGTATATATATTATATATATATATATATATATATATATATATATATATATATATATATATATCTACTATATATAAATATATGTTTATATATATATATATATATATATATATATATATATATATATATATATATACATACATGTATATAATATAAATATATGTATATATATATATATATATATATATATATATATATATATATATATATATATATATATATATATCATGGCAATTATTTTTCACTTATTCTATTCCCTCAGCTCTTCACAATAAGTGCTAAAGCGGGTTCAGCTCATAAACGCAGTCGGGCCTCCCTGGTGAGAGGGACCTCATCCTGGACGAAATTTAAATCTTAATTATAATGGAAAAATTTACCAAACAAACCCTCACGACTTCTGGAACGGATTTGGACCACACTGAAGAAAGCTCAAGTCCAAAGACCAGGTTGGTATTAAAACTTTATTACCATATACCAGACCAATGGAAACCTAAGTACCGACATGACCCAACTTTGACTCACTTTGACTCCCTCTTGGGAGTGGAAGTTGGTCAAGGTTTTTCTTACTATGGAAGCAGAACAAAATATTTCAGCTTTGAAATTGGAAAATTGCTTATTAAATAGCCATCCAACGGCAGAATGTCGTTCAGAAAAATAAAAGAAAAGACTTGGCTTATAGAAGCTACAACAAAAAGTCAGTCTGAAGATTATTTGTCTTTAAAAACAATAGATAAACATTATTGTCAAAGTAAAAAAAACATGATAATATGAACAGTATCCAGGGTACCATCGTACTCCTGACAATAACGACGAGCCAATAAATAAGAAAATGCTGTTAGACTCTCTCAAAAAGAGATACAAGGTAGAGGATTGCGAGGTTTATGATGCAATAAGCAAAAGAGGTAATAAACAAATACTAAAAATAGCAAAAATAAAATTTGAGGGTTCAGATCTACCTCAAAAAATAAAAATTCTAGGTCAAAATAGAGAATTAAGACCCTATATTCCAAAGCCACTGCAGTGTCAAAATTGCAGTAAGTATTGGACACACAAAGAGAAATTGTAGGAATGACAACCGGTGTGCGCTACTGTGGATCTACAGAAACACACCACCAAATGGAAGTGCGGTGAACCTAAGTGTGTAAACTGTGAGCAGAATCATCATGCTAGATCCAAAGAATGCATGCATTACATATACACACTGAACTAAAAATGTTAAAAGAAAAGGACAGGCATGCCTATAGCAGAGGCTAAATTAGAATTAAAAGTGAGAGGAATTCAAGATCCTGCTAAGAAACGTACATATTCCTCTATAACGGGAACCAGTAATGAAACAAAAAAACATACAGATAGAAGTAACAAGATGCAACAAAGTAGATCTCAAGAAGAAGTCTGTAATATGCAGGAAAAAACTAAGATAGTAAAAAATCAGGAAACAAGTGCAAATGAATTTAGATAATATTCTATCAAATTCATTTGAGGTGTTAATGCATATAGAAGCACAAGAAAATACTATCACAGAGGTGGAAGTAGGAAGTTGTGATGTACCGAAAATTAAAGAAAAAAAAAAGACCTTTAGAGAGAACACCACCAAAAACAAAGAAACCAACTATAATCAG
The DNA here is from genome assembly GCF_015104395.2 of Macrobrachium nipponense. NCBI lineage: Eukaryota > Metazoa > Arthropoda > Malacostraca > Decapoda > Palaemonidae > Macrobrachium > Macrobrachium nipponense. The sequence goes on along the minus strand of NC_061105.1, from coordinate 46,491,260 downwards.
AGAAACATCAGTCAAACCAAAAACCAAAGATATGAAAGAAAGAACAAAAACAAAATGTGGACATACCTTTATCTCTAAAATAATAATAAAACCTATGGATGCAGAGATCCAAAAAAACCAAAGAAGTGGAGGAGAACCATACCATGGATGATGGTGACTATGTCAAGGGTGATGAGATTACTCCATCACCAATAACGGCTCGGTACAATAAGAACAAATAAAGCAGTATATATACATGCACACATGTGGCTGCAATGATTGCTTCATTGCATTGTGCAAAGATAACAAAAATATTACAAAAGATTGCTTAACAAATATTATAAGAAATTTTATGAAATATAGAAAGAAAGAGGCCACCGATTTAAACACCCATGAAAAAGGATGTATGTGCATTGAGCACTTAAAATATTATAAAGATAAACAACTGAATGTGGTAAATAAAAATTTTAGAAAAAATTCAAGTGATGATAATACAAAAAAAGAAAACAAAACAAAACGACCGATATAACATAATATTTTCAATAGTTATATTATACAATGGAACGTAAATGGTCTACAGACCAGATTACACCTGGGAGAAGTACAAAGGTTATTAAAGGAATATGAACCAATGATATTATGTCTACAACATGTCAATAATACAATTCCAACAATAGGTAAATATACCTTAATATCAACATCACAGGTAGAAGAAGGAATTTAGGTACAGCCATATAGTACATCATAAAGTATGTTATGACAAAGTACCTGTAAACATAGCTGACCTCCAAATATCAGGTATTAAAATTCGAATTAAAAACTATAATTATACCATTTATAATTTATACAACCAACCAAATAAAAATTACAATATTGATAAACTTGGAGAAATTACTTAAAATGCCAAAAATCAGTCCTATGTTAATAGTAGGGGATTTTAATGCTCACAACCCAATATGGGACTGTACTGTTTCAAAACTCAAATAGAGCAGGAAGTAAAGTAGAAGAACTTATAGATTCAAATGACATATGTTGTATAAATGATGATGAAGTTAGCACATATTATTCAAAAAACACATGGAACCATTTTCCTCTGTAGACTTAACTCTATGTTCAACAAGTATAGTTGACAGGTTAGATTGGAACACAATTGATGACTTGTACACCAGTGATCATTTCCCAATATTAATTTCCTTTTACAAAACTAACCAGCAAAACACGTTCCTCACACTATAATATTTTATAAAGCAGACTGGAGCAATATGAAATGCATACTAGAAGTATACCACCATTTTGAATATCTAAAAGACCATAATGAAACTAATAAGTTTCTTGTTCATTTCATCAAAAAATGCTGCTGATAAAGCAATACCAAACTCAAAACCCCATCCAACAAAACACAAAGTTCCATGGTGGTCCGAAAGCTAACAGAATTGATAAATATAAACACTCATAGGGAGACGATTGGATAATTTGATAGAAAGTTCAGTAAAATAATAAAAACATTACCAATATTAGAAAGTACTTTACAAAAAATGATTATATTGTTACTAGAAATTGAGGCATTAAAACTATATACAACAAAATATCTGCAAAAATTTCGAAAGGAAGTAATTCAAGGAAGAATAATTTCATGGAGGAAATATGTATCAGATCTCTCTAATAATACTCCCATAAAAAAAAAATATGGGAAAAATTCAGGAAAATAAATGGTACCCATATGAAACCACCCAGACATGCCATATTAAAAGATGGAAAAAGAATACTCGATCCAAAAGAAATGAGTAATATAATAGGAGAAAACTTAGCGAATGTAAGTAGTGACAGAAATTTAGATGATCACTTCCGCATAAAGAAAAAATAATATAGAAACTAATAACAATAAATTTCGAAACAATAGAAGACCATATATATGATAGAAAAAGTTAATATGGAAGAGTTTGAATATGCTCTCACTAACAGCAATAAATCTGCTCCCTGGTAGGTGACAATATTTGTTTTGAGATGATCTGCCACTTAGCACCTCTGGCGAAGGACATACTTGTTACAATTTTATAATCATTTATGGCTTAGAAATTTATTTCCTGATGAATGGCGTAAAAGCTATAATTATTCCTATCCCCAAACCTGGAAAAGATCCAAGTTGATGCAAATAACTACAGACCAATTTCTCTAACAAGTTGCTTGTGCAAGTACTAGAAAAAATGGTAAATGCTCGATTAACATGGCACATTCGAGAAATAAAATCTGACTCCCACTCAATTTGGGTCACAGTGCAACAGATCTACGTTAGATTCTCTCTCTAACCTCGAAGACCCATATACGAAGAGGATTTGAGCGAAAGCAATAACTGTAGCAGTCCTTTTTTGACATCGAAAAGGCTTATGATACTACCTGGAGGTACCCTATATTACAACTTTACAAAATAACAACATCGTGGACATTTACCTAGGTTCATCCAAAACTTTTTAACAAATCGTAGCTTTCAAGTGAGAATCGATGATGTATTATCGAGAACATTTCCACTTGAAAATGGTGTTCCACAGGGAAGTGTCCTTAGTGGCACACTGTTTACCCTGGCAATTAATGATATTAATAAAAATCTACCCACTGGAAATTAAAAGCAACCTTTACATGGATGATTTTGCCATATATTATTCAGCCTCTCGTATTAAACATGCAGAACGCATCATAATAAAATATTATTAAAAATAAATGAATGGACCTCATCTGTAGGATTTAAGTTATCCATACATAAGACTCAAGCGAGTAGTATTTTATAAAGATAAAAGATGGATGAATGATGAAGTAATAGATTTAAAAATCAGAAATCATAGTATACCAATAGACAAACTGCAAAATTTTTAGGTTTAGTGTTGATACTCACTTAAAACTGGAAACCACACATAACATACTTGAAATCAAAATGTAAAAAAGCATTAAATCTAATTAGAAAATTATCAACTAATTGGGGAGCGATAGACAAACCCTTACTTACTGTACAAAAGCAACAGTCCTATCTATAATTGATTACGGTAGCGAAGTATATGCTCGGCGTCAGACGCAGCACTGAAACGTTGGACCCAGTTCATAATGAGGGCCTTAGAATATGTTCAGGAGCCTTTAAATCATCACCCGACCTCTTCCTTACAGGTTGAATGTGGTGAACTACCTCTCTCTCTCCATAGAGAGCTTGTTATAATGAAGAGTGCTCTGAGAATTAGGACAAGCGATTCTCCAACAAAAAAATTATTTGAACTCAGAGATATTTTTATAAACAATCATCCACCCCCTTTCCAATTAGAGCTAGAAGACTGTTTGAGTCACTAAATGTGAATATACAAATTCCTCCAGTAGTAAAATTACCTCCGCCTTGGGACAATGAATAAAATGAAAACTTGCACACAATTAAAATATTTATCAAAAAAAAATACTTATATACGCCATCACACCATAGACAACATACAATAGAACATATGAACCGAAAAGGTCCACATTATGCAATATTCACAGATGGATCTAAATCGGAACATGGAGTGGGATATGCTGCAGTGCTCAGGACAAATCATACCAATTCTCTCTCCTAATACAGCTTCAATATTCACAGCAGAACTTTGCGCAATAGCCTCGGCCATAAAAATAATTAAAGAAACATCACTCAATAATTTTGTGATTTTAGTGACTCGAGAAGTGCCATAGAAGCCATCCAGAGTTACAAACCAAAAAATAATATAGTACAACAAATTAAATTATCATTTCATAAATTAGATATTATTGGGAAAAAAGTAGAAATATGTTTGGATCCTGCCCATGTAGGGATCAAAGGAAATGAAGAGGCTGAAAAGCAGCCAAAGAAGCAATACAAATGACAAGATCAAGTGTGAATCTCCCAATGAGTGATTATGTAACATACATAAAGATGGGTATTTTAAGGAAATGGCAACATATTTGGAATGAAGAGTCAGAAAATAACAAATTAAAGCAAATAAAACCTAAAATGATGTTGGAAAAATGGAGTTCATCATATCAGAGAGAGAGACATGAACAAGTAATTCTGACACGTCTACGTATAGGCCATACCCGTCTGACACATGGACACTTAATGAGCAGCCCACACAGACTCTGCTCCAGACTGTTCGGAGTGCAAGGAGTTGGTAACAGTCAGACATGTCTTGTGCGAGTGTCCAAAGTATGACCAGCAGAGACTGTCAAACTTTTGGAAAATAAGACAATAAAAGAAATTTTGTCAGAATCTTTTACATTTTCGGTAGTTCCGATTTTGACTTTTTTGAGGAACTGCATTTTAATTGATAAAATATAAAACATTGGTGTTTTTAGTGAATTTTAAAACATTTCAAAAAGTTAAAACTAATTCTGAATTTTAATATACCGTTTTAGTATGTATGTAAGGGAACATGAGTAAAAGTATTTATTGTGTGTGTGTTCTAGTATGAAAGCATTTGCCATGGTGGCAATGTATTTATTTATCCTGAATGACCAACTTGGTCCCAGATCTGGCCTAAGAGCTAGACCTGGCATTTTATCTAATCCTTCGGGCCAGCCCTAGGAGAGCTGAAAATCAGCTCAGTGGTCTGGTTAAACTACTTTTATAATAATAATAATAATAGCTCATAAACGAATGACATGCGTTCGATTCCCGAACCGTACGAGGAAGGGTATATAATTTGTTTATCTTCCAGTCCATCTATCTATCCTATCTATCTATCTATCTATCCACCACTTAAATACTGAGTGTAATTCCATTCCATTATGACACACCTCCGTAACTGTTTATTTCAGTTACTTTCAGCAACCACTATTTGGCGCTAACCGAACCAGATCGTTAACTAATGTTTGCTTTGCACTTGACACTGATCGAGCGGACTTCGAAATCTTTCATGCCGGAGAATACCTCACCTTCATCGAAACTTTTTCTCTCTACGGAAATTCCATATCGATTTTTATTTTTGGGTAAATTCATTACCAAGATTTATAGGTCTTCTCGGAAACCCTTTAAGACGATCCCAGAGAAGGCGGATGGAGGGGTTTATTTTTCTACAGTGTTATTGATGAGAGAGAGAGAGAGAGAGAGAGAGAGAGAGAGAGAGAGAGAGAGAGATAGTTATTATTCAGCAGCCTCCTCCTCCTTCCAAAATAGCCAGCGAAATCCCTTCGCCAAAGACTGGCTGATAATCTCGGCGGAAAGATTTACGAAGACTCGACGCCCTGCATATTCTCTTCGGAAAAGTTTATTGAGGAAGAAATAACTTTGGGAACAGGAGATTTTTCTTCTTATTATCTTTTTATTTATCACTCTATTTTAATGTGCGCTAATTACTGAAAACGTATTAATAACAGATGGTAGATAGTTGACAGAAGTCAATCAATCAATCAGTAGACCTATTAACGAACATGTAAGTATTTAATCTTACAAAAGCACAAATAAGGACAAATACATTCACAGTTAGGAAAATGACAGACCAAGGGATAAATGAATGCAAACAGATAAATGAATATAAAATAGTTGTTTTAAAAATAAAGATAAGAATGGGAAATCAAATTCATTACTGAAGGGAGGGAGGAAAATGAATGAGGATATAATCTAAAATATAAGAATTCTTCAAAATTATCGAAAGAAAATATTATTCTAAGTTGATCTTTCTTACTACTACAAAACATTATCAAAATGGTAATTATAGCGTTTATATATCCCCTCTTATATTGTTAATTTCAGAAACGATGGATGGCTGAAGCGTCAGGGGTCTGAAGGCATACACGGGGATAAAATTATTCGTCTTTTCACAATGGCTGCACACAGCAGAAGTTAGGATCACGTTATTTTCAGAAAATGAAAAACACAAAATTTGTGACGGAAGAGAGGCGTCTAACACACTGAGAGAGAGAGAGAGAGAGAGAGAGAGAGAGAGAGAGAGAGAGAGAATATCTTTATTTTACCCTCTCCTTTTGAAAAATAAAAAAAACAGAATGAGCAAGTGGTGCTCCCCGTTTAACCAAACCTTCGCAACTCGGCGCAGATGGGGTCAATATAAGAGGTGTTTTTGATTCACAGTATTTCTCTTGTATTTAGTCTGCATGAAATAGCTACTCAAAGTGAACAGAAGTAGGATCAATACTTAGTTAGTGTCTGGAGGGAAATATTCTGGTATAAGTGTTTCCCAATGAACTTGCAATGTAGAGATTACATTCTTTGTCATTTCTTAATGTTTTGTATTTTTTTTAGTCAACGGACTTATTTTTTTTCAAGGTAGTGGACTTTTTTTTAACGAATCAATATGACAGTTCCAATTAAAAAGCTGAAATTAAGAAATGTATACAATTTTGTTTTTTTATTTCGACGATCTGAAAATCATAAAGAAAAATGACACGTTAATTTGCCCAGGGTATTATCACAAAAAATTAACGTTAACTAGAAACCAGGTTGACAATTAATTTTTCTCTTTCCAAAAAATATAAAAAAAACACGCCTGACCCAATTTGGAAAAACAATGTAGGTTTTCGCCAATCTCGAAAAATATAGACTTCTCTTATAATTAGGCAACGCAAGGGAAGGAAGAACCGAATGACATTTGTTCAGTGAATTCTAAAAGGTCGAGTCGCTGAAACTTTGTTCGCCAAAAACATCACTGAAAGTTCCAGCTGGAAAAAAGGAAAAAAAGAAGATAAGGAAAAACTCTCACAAGCGGTGGGCCAGGGGGGCTTCCCTAACCGGCAAATTTATTTCCAGAGAGAGGAGAGAGAGAGAGAGAGAAGAGAAGAGAGAGAGAGAGAGGATGAGAGAGAGAGGAGAGAAATGCTAAATTAGGATTCCCAGTCTAAACAAACCTTGTATCCGTACCTTAAAAGTCATCTTTTTTATAAGATGATATCTTTCCGTGGAACAAAACAGAAACACGGTCTGGAAACTGTTGTTAAATCTGCTGGAAATTAACTTACTTAAATTAAAAATCGTTAGTTCTTGTACAGTTTGTTTTCATCAATATAGTAGATGGCCTCCTAAACAATGGTTTTTGTCAGTGTTTAGCTAGAGAAATATGAGGACGGGGATGGAATTATTACGTACTATAGTAGATTTCGCATAAAAACGTGCATTGTGATGTGGGATTGGCTGTTGGTAAGACAATCAAACAGGGCTGGAAAACTCTCAGTCTCTTCGAGAGAATTCACATGAGGCAGGACTTATGCCCACCTCTACCTGAGGGGATAACGTCTTTCAAAAGTTATCCCTCAGGAGAACGGTGGAACATAACAACATCCTTGCCCCATGTGAAGGTCTCTCTCGAGACTGAGAGTTACCAGCCCTGTGGATTGGCTTATTAACAGCCAACTCAGAAAGCGTTCGTAAGGTGGGACTGGTTAGACGTCAGATGCACGGTTGATGGTGAATCTCAACTATGTTGAGCACTTCTGCCATTACTCTTCTTTGATCATTATTTTTGCTGTCAATTGTTTCCAGGTAAACCAAAACTGGTTATCGTCTGACTTGTGGTAATCATGTAAGTTTGTAAAGACGAATTAATTAAGGCCCAAACATGGAGTATGAAGTCCTTAGATTCGCCAACAAGGAAAAGCGCACTCCCGAACTTATTAGTTACCCGAAAATGAGGAAAACTATTTTTCCAAGGAATTCCGCTTAAAACAATACCTGTTCAACATAAACAATAACTAATCACACGATACATCTTTATAACGAAGTGTCCCATTAACGTGGATTTTTAATTCAAGCCTTTATCAACCACCAAAGCGACCATGTTCAGATTAATTTGCCAAAAATTATTAGAACTTCGTTCATTTTCAAAGTGTGTTAAATAAGTAGTTTCTTTTAAATTGAGTGTCAATATTCTTCATCAAAAGATGGAAGCTTACTTATCTCGACTTTCGAGGTCATTGTTTTGTTCTTTTTCAGCTGCAATGGAAGGACCCATAGTCCCCACGCCCCCCAATACCCCCATGGATTCCGCGTCCTTTCAAGCAGACCCTTACCTGTTTCCATGATGAATAATTATCTTGGCCGAAAGTCTCCGCCGAAAAAAGATAATGTTTCCTTGAATGGGCGGGCCTTTTTTAATGTCATGAAAAAGCGAAAACAAACTCGGAAGTCACGTTACAGGGATAAAGTCAATGAATATAGGGTCAAGTTAAACTGAAATCAGTCTACGGCTCTAGATGAAAATTGCCCGTGAATTCTAAGCATGTAATAAACAGCTCTCTCCCAGAAACACTTTGGAAATTATGTCACGCCTTGAATTTTCAGATCTCATCAAATTACCCTGATTGCAGAATATTACCAAATCATTTCAAACCTCCTCCAGAGAGAAGCATGCAGAATAGGTTTCCCGTCGCTTCACTTTGGACTAAATCTGATATTCCCCCATGAGAGAGAGTAAAGGAAAAACCATTATTGCAATTCACATTCAGTTCAAAGAAAATAAAAACCAATAAAGTTCGTTTTACTTTTGGATTGACCATCGCCGGGATCAACGGAGGTTGCACGTCTAACTAGTAACATTTAAAAAACGAAACTTGAATTTAGAATTACTGCCGGATGATTAAAGAGCAATGATGGGAAAAATAAAAAAGCAATTTCCACCTGGTTTTTAGAGAGGGCGGCAGGCGTTTTGAAGCGTGTTGACGGTGGGGTTTCACTGCCTCACGTCAAAGTTCAAGGTGGTTTTTTGCTTACAGTGCACGCATTGCGAAGATATTATTGAACTTATCATAAACTTTGATTTATCCATATTAAACGATTTATTTTTTTTCCTCAAATCAGAAAATTGTAATAATTTAGATGTGAAACTCAATGCAAATGGAATTACCGTATATGATAACGGTTAGGTTTATCTTTTGTCGGTTAATTTTTTTATTTTTTTTTTTTATTTTAGAATATTTTCAGCATGAAAACATCATCAGTGGACAACACGGGTAGGAAAACATTCAAGAGAAATACTTTAAAATTCCATTTTCCTTATTAATTTTCTTAAAACCCTCATTTTTTACTTTCTAAAGTAGATCATTTCAAGTTTCCCCTATGTAAGTCTTGAACTAGATGAGGGGTATTTTAGTTTAGCCTTTTCCGTCGGCCTACGGTTTAAAACAAACCGTTCTGGAGCAGCTTCCTATCAGATAGAGGCATTACGCGTTAACTTTGGTTTTTAACACCCAGTTGGTATAATACCCAACACCGCCCTGTATTCCACCACTAATTACTAAACTTACTTGTTTGTTATAAAGGAAGTTCTTTCCAACAGTCTGATAACTCATAATAGAGTAATGATTATGCATTCCTGCTAAATAAGCTAAAGGGGTTAAAATGAAAATAAAAAAATAATTACATCACGCAACAGCTGACCTCAACTAGAGTAAAATAACATAAACGTGAGATTCTAAAAAATTCTTTTAACAAAACATTAGCCAAAAACCAAAAAAATTTATGGTAATTCAAAATGAAACCGAAACCAAAGTCAATAAAGCTGGCATCCAAGGAATCGGTAAGGCAGTCACGGACGCTATAATTCTTCCCTTTCATTGGCATTTGCGAAAGGAAAGGCGAAACCTTTTCCCTTCACGGAACGAAGCGTCATTCAAAACTAATAAATTGGAATGAGGCGCTCTGTTCTGAAGGGACTGGATCCAGTATATAACAAAAGAGATTAATTTCCCCAAAAAATAAAAAAATTTTGGGTTTCTTTGCCCTCTTTTGGTTTCATTGCTCTGGAGTTGCTTTTACCGATCGACAGGCGAGATGAACGATACAGGTTATGCACTAAGGATGTGGAATTAAATGAAGTAAAAGGGTGAATTTCCAATTAACAATAACCAGAGAAATACGTTAACATTTCTTTTCCTTTGCTTGGTATTTGAGGAGACAGATTATACAAAATGATTCCACTACGACGAACAACCTAAGGAATTTTTTTCTTTTTTTTCCCTTTTTTTGTGTTTGTTTTGCTTTTATGTTCGTTTTCTTATCAAGACCTATAAGTTCTTCGCTCTCTCTCTATCTCCTCTCTCTCTCAGCATCCTCTCCTCTCCTTTTCCAATGCCCCCTTTTTTTTTTGGTCCTGCCCACGCTTTTTCCAGGTACGTTAAATTTGGTTGCTGATCTTAGCGGCTTTAGAAGACTAAGGGGACTTATTTCTATTAAAAAAATAAAAAAAAAAATACGAATTCGTGCATTTTGGATGATGCTTCGGGTACATTTTTGAGGAAATAAGTTACAGAGTGTAAACATGAAAATTTGGTGGTTAAAAATTTGTTATTACAGTCAAATTCACGAAGGGTTTGGGGTTAAAAAATAAAAAAACATATTTGTTCTTTTACATTGAGATGTTTTTGCCCCGCCCTCAACTTAATGATGATTTCTCTGTTTGAAGGAACCTAAACACAAAAATTTAATCAATTCACAAAAGAGTAATTTACTCAAAAAGATATTAGACAGCAAAGATTAAAAATCCGAGGCGTTGGATTCCTGAGAAGAAAACAAAACAAAAGTCACTTCATGCATTTGAGTGAGAAAACAATATATTAATATTATATAATAATAATAAAATAAAATAATTAAATACAATAATTAATAATAATAAATTAAAATAATAAAATAATAATAATAATAATAAATAATTAATTAATGGACCTCAATTGGCGCTCTTACTAGCCCGTTTAAATGTTAGGTACGGAAAAAAAAAACCGTTATCTAACAAAAATAGAGAAGAATCTCTACAAGGGTTTAACACTGCTGAAGTAGCCATCACGGTTTAATTAAATAACTAAAATTAATAATAATAATAAGAAGAAGAAGGAAGAAGAAGAAGTAACGAAAGAAGAGGATTTACAATAATACCTTCCTCCATGTAACGCTCAATCAAATTTCTCTATCCCGATAATTTGCAGTAAATGAAGGACGACTGAAAATATCCATTTCAAGTTCTAAAATCATTCTTCAGCTATCCTAGATAAAAAAAAAAAAAAAAAAAAAAAAAAAAAAATTCATTGGAATTGTGAACAAAGTCTCAATGAGCCGAACCGAAGTGTGCGAGGTTGCGTAGGGGGCGTCCGACTTCTGGACATTTGCCACCAAAACGAAACCATTATAATTTATTCGGAGAGTTTCAATCAGGAAAAAGCAACATGAACAGGGAATCATGCTCCGCCTCCGGTCTCTCATGTTCGAGGGTATTGCAAGCGTCGGTCGGGAGCTTACGCCTTTTTGTCCGCAATGGAAATACAAAAAGATTCGGGTTATTCATGGTTGGCAAGGAATATCCAACATATGTCATTTCTCGTTTGGTTGTTGATGTTTGTATGCGACTCAGGAGGAAATTCCATATTGAACCCCAAAACAGAATTAAAAATTAAAATTTGTTCATTTCATTATTTTGCACCGTTATTTGCATAATCTCGCTATCAAATTAAAAAATTATTCCAAAGAATTGACGTCCCATTTTCCCAGGCACCAGAATAAATTGAAGGTAAATCTGACCGGTTTACTATTCAGGAATTGATTCAGTGAAACCGGAGGAGTCAAAATATTTTGGAATTTTTGGAATTACAGAATGTTCAATTTGATAGGCTGAATGGAAGAATGAATATGAATTCGGACCTTCCTGTGGAAATGGCTTTTTCAAATTTTTTCAAAATTAATTTGCAACATTGATATATAATTGCAGTTGCCATTTATATTGAAATGCTCTCTCTCTCTCTGACATAAAAATTATGCAATCCGCGTAAACGGAACGCCGATAAACGAAAATAGAGAGAATATCGAAAAAAACAAATACTTTCCATGCTTTCATAAAAGAAAAAACCACCATATAAGCTCTTGGTCTTAAAATGAAACAACTTCAGGTACCTCCCATTCTACTAAAAATGTCTTTCCTTTATTATCCTTACGAATACTATACTCGCACTTTAGATGCGAATATAAATTTTTCACTCATAACATCTAATGAAGTTGTTTTGGCGTTCAGGTTCATCTTGGGTTCCTTGAAGTGAGAGAGAGAGAGAGAAGAGGAGAGGAGAGATGAGAGGATGAGGAGAGAGAGAGAGAGAGAGAGAGGAGAGAGTCTTGGTAAGGAAGATATGACAAGAAATGTGTAATCGGGAAATACCACTACCACTGAATTCTGAAAGGAAATGAGTAATTTCCAGTACGGGATATGGGTAATAATTGGATGGATGAAACAATGGACGGAAGAAAGGAAATAAATAAGTGAAAATGGAAAATGAGAAAAATAAACGCTTAAATGGAAATAAAAAATAACAGAAAGTGAGTTGAGAGTAATTCATCGTAACGAGAAATGTGCGGTAAAAAGGGTAACGAGATAAATGGAATGTGAATGTTTCAATGGTAGTTTTTCGTTATAATAATAATAATAATAATTAATAATAATTAACTAATAAATAACTAATAATTAATAATAATAATAATAATAGGAATGCCTGAAAAAAATATATGGGGCAGAGGGCAAATACCATCCAGCTTCCTCAAAAAATACAATGCGGCAACTGGAATACAAAATACTTACCAAGCTCCTGGAATAAGACTAGCAGAGAGGTTAATATCAGGAGAGGATCTTCCAGGGGCGACTTCACTGTCCCCACTACTCTTCGTAGTAGCCATGATTCCATGACAAAAGTTAACTAAACAAGAATGGATGGATGCCGGGTACCAAAACTCAAGAAAAAGAGGCAACAAAACTCATAACCAATCTGATTGTTCATGGCACGACATCAAGCTGTTATGGTAAGAGCATCCAAAGGAAATAGATACCCTAATCCAGACTGTAAGGAATTGTATCTTGGGGACATCAGAATGGAATCTGGCAGTTTGGAATAGAAAAATGCCGCCTTAGTCAAAACATACACAAAAAGGCAAAGTAACGAGAAACTGAAGGGATTAAAAGCTACCAGATGGGAGGCACCATCAAAACCACATAGATGAGACAGGATACAAATACCTGCGGGAATAATGGCAAGGAGGAGAATATAAAAACCACCAAGAGATGAACGGACACGATCAGGAAAGAATAAATAATGCAGAGGGACTCCAAGGCGATACCTCAAAGTCAAAACTCAACGCCAGGGAAATATGATGAAAAAGGCCATATAAACACATGGGCAGTGCCAGTAATCAGATACAGCGCAGGAATAGTGGAATGGACGAAGGCAGAACTCCGCAGGCATAAGATCTAGGGGGGGGACAAAAAAAACCAGGAAACAAATGGACCAAATACACAAAGCACATACACCCAAGAAGCAAATACGGACAGACATATACATAACACGAAAGGAAAAGGAAGGGAGGGAAAGGACTACTAACTTTATAGAGGGGACTGTGGTCAACATTGAAAACAAAAAGAGCACTGGGGCAATATCTTTGAAAACCACTGAAAGTGAAGGACGAGTGGCTAAAGAGTGCATGGGATAAAGAAGGGACTAATAAAAAGTAGACGAAGACCAGAAATATACAGGAGACAAGGAGAAAGACAGAAAGAACAGAGGACTGGACACAACAAACCAATGCAACGGGACAATAACATGAGACAGACCTAAAGAACTTAGCCAGCCGATGACAATTGCGCAATGGATACAGAGGGGAAGAGCTAAAGAAGGAAAAACACTGAAGGAATGATAAACAGCGGGGCACAAGATTAGGCACCCTAAGAACCAGATATGTTCAAAGTACGATCAGACGGAAATCACATCTCCTCCCACAGAGTAGGAAAGTGGCAAATACGAAAAAATGAAACCATAAACCAAAACCAATAGCAACGGTGAATTGCCGGCAGCATTGCACAGAAAACCAGTACAAAAAGAGGCAATGATTCAGTGGCAAAAGCCCTTCCAACTGGAGCCTTGTACAAGAAAACAAAAATCAGCTACCTTGCAGTAATAAGTGGGGTACGAGCACCAACCTGAGGGAGTGATAGAAAAACGATCAGGCAAAGATCCTCTGGGGGAACTATGGTATCAGAACGGATAGGGTGATTACGTGGCCAAATAGACCAACGACGTGAACGTTGATTGACAAAGTCAAGAAGAAAGTATCACTCATTGGATGTTTCGCAATACCAGGCCGGGACACCCAGGAGTTGAAGGAGAAAGAGAGGGAAAAAATGGATAAGTAATCAAAGATCTGAAAATAGAAATAAGAAGGATATGGGATATGGCCAGTGGGAAATTCGTACCCATAATCATAAGGGAGCACTAGGCACAGATCCCAAGATCCCTGAAAAAGGAATCTAGAAAAAACTATAGAGCTGAAGTAGGCTCCAGGTTCTCATGCAGAAGCAGTGTGATCCTAGGAAAACGGCAACACATAAGTAAGAAAAAGTGATGGCACTCACCTAAGGGAGGCAGGAATGCAAACCCGGAAACCCCACCCACCTATAAACTACCACCCAGTCGAATTGGAGGACTGTGATTAGAGCAAAAAAAAACAAAAAAAAAAAAAAAAAAAACAAAAAAAAAAAAAAAAAAAAAAAAAAAAAAAAATAATAATAAAATAATAATTAATAACTAATAGTAAACAAACAACAAAAAGGCAAAGTAAACGAGAAATCTGAAGGAAATAAAGCTACCAGATGGGGACGAAAACATCAAACAAAAAAAACTAGATGAGACTGGATACAAATTACCTGGGAATAATGGAAGGAGGGGATATAAAACACCAAGAGATGAAGGAAACGATCAGGAAAGAATAAATATGCAGAGAACTCAAGACGATACTCAAGTCAAAAACTCAACGCCGGAAATAAAATGATAAAAGCCATAAACCACGAGGGCAGTTGCCAGTAATCAGATACCAGAGCAGGCAAATCGTGGGGGAAAAAATGGACGAAGGCCCAGAACTCCGCAGCATAGACCAGAAAACGAGGAAAGGCAACTTATGACAATACACCCAAAAGCAACTACACCCAAGAGCCAAATACGGACAAAGACTATACAATAAACACGAAAGGAAACGTGGAAGGAGGGAGGAGGAGGATACTAAGTATAGAAGGGACTACGTCAACATCGAGAACAGAGCACTTGGGGCAATATCTTGAAAATCAGTGAAGACGAGTGGGGCTAAAGAGTGCATGGGAAGGGAAGAAGGACTAATAAAAGTAGACGAAGACCCAGACAAATATTACAGAGGACAGGAGAATGGACAGACATAAACAAAGAGGACTGGCACAAAACAACCCAATGCACGAACAACACATGGAGACAGACTAAAGAACTAGCCCAGCGATGACACATGGCAATGGCTTAGAGAGGGGGAGAGCTCAAGAAGGAAAACTGAAGGGAATTGATAACAGCGGCCACAACGAATTAGGCCCTAAGAACCAGATAATGTGTAAAGAACGATAGACGGAAAGAAACCATCTTTGCCATATGTTAGGAAGTGCAAATAGAAAAATGAAACCACTAAACCACATAGCAAGTGAATGCCCGGCACTTGCACCAGAACCAGTTATCAAAAAGAGGCACATGACTTCAGTGGCAAAAAGCCCTCCAACTGGAGGCCTGTGCAAGAAACATCAGCTACCATTGCAGTCAATAAGTGGGTACGAAACACCAACCTGAAATGGAGTAGATGATAGAAAACGATCAGGCAAAACGATCCTCTTGGGACGATGGTATCAGAAACAGATATGGGTGATACGTGCAAATAGACCAGACATGACGGTGATTGACAAAGTCAAGAAGATAGTATCACTCACTGGATGTCGCTAAATTACCATGGGACACCAGAGTTGGAAGATGAAAGAGGAGGGAAAAAAATGGAATAAGTAATCAAGATCTAAAACTAGAACAAATAAGAAAGGATATAGGATATGCCAGTGGACAAATTGTCACCCATAATCATAGGAGCACTAGGCACGAATCCCAAGATTCCACCCTGACA
This sequence comes from Macrobrachium nipponense, assembly GCF_015104395.2. Taxonomy (NCBI): domain Eukaryota; kingdom Metazoa; phylum Arthropoda; class Malacostraca; order Decapoda; family Palaemonidae; genus Macrobrachium; species Macrobrachium nipponense. Next base: position 46,475,371 of record NC_061105.1, on the reverse strand, counting down.
AAAGGAATCCTAGAAAAAACTAGAGGCTGAAGTAGCTCCAGGGACCTTCATGTCAGAACAGTATGATCCTAGAACAAAGGCCCACCACATACGTAATTAAGAAAAGTGATGGACTACCTAGGGAAGGTGGGGCAGGCAGGGATGGCAACCCCCCCCCCCCCCCGGTAACCCCACACTATAAATACCACCCAGGTCGAATTGGAGGACTGTGATAGAGCAAAAAAAAAAAAAAAAACAATAATCATAATTCCAAGGTTAGGAATTTTGGACAAACAATGAGAGAATACGGAAAATAAAAAATCCAGAGAAACTTGACGAGGAGAATGAAAAGTAATTTTCTGTTTCAAGGATGGTATCCCACGACAGAAAAAGGTAAACTGGATTTTGAGGGCAGCAATTTAGAAAGAAGTTCAACAAAATCCAGGCAAACTTGGACAGAATTAGGAAAACCCGGTCTTTAAATAATGGAGTTCTCCTTCCGTTTGGACGGAGGAAGAGAGAATTCGGCTTTACTTCGGACGAGAGAAAATAAACGAAATAAGAGAAAGTAAATCCAAGTTATCCCCAACCTTAACCATTGGAAAACGATAAAGGCGATTGGTAAAACGCAAAGGTTAAAGAAGCCAAGCAAACGAAATATTTGGAAAGCGGGAAAAACCTATTGTTTCGACTGGGACCTATTTGCATCCAGGCTGAGTTCAAACCTGGTGGGAGGGAGGTGGGAGGGGGTGCTGGCATGCAACTTGCTAAAGGCGTTTGCCTCTAGAACAGAGGCTGTTTTCTTTATGTTACTGCTTCGCACCAAAGGGCATGAAGTTAAGTCATGGGCTTGACGAACAAATACCTCGCAAAAGATTGATGTTTTTTAAAACGATAATTTTTTTTAAATAACCGAAAATAAAATAAAAGGGAAAAAGCGATCATATAATTTCTTTACAGTTAATTCGAAATCCAAGTGACAATAGGAGGGTTATGATTAATATTACCTCCTTTGTAAGATTTTGAAGTATGAAAATTCTTGAGATTGAAGTATACATAACATAAGACACATACCACAACACACCCACGCACAACACACAATAGATATATATAATATAGACATATATTATATATATATATAATTAGATAATATAGATCTAGATATAATATTAAGATATATATATACCTAAATATATTATATAGATTATTATATATACATATATATATAATATTATTATAGTATAAGATATATATATTATTATATAATATATAATACAAAGCGTGTTAACGTGATTGCAATTATAAACGTATATCTAAAACGACTAACAAAAGGAAGGCTATTTAATGCAGAATTTGGATGGTTTCAATGAGATTCCTAATTTTTACACAAAAGCTACAAGATTTCAAGGATTTCTTCTGTCCCCAACTGTATGGCCCACCGTTATGACAGGGACGAACCCATTGTTAAAAACTTTAACTTTATTGCATGTAATGCACGGGGGACCATTTGCGCAAAGTAATCAAGTTTAATACATACATCCATACTATGCACACACAAAACAAAACAAACACACACACATTAAAGGAAGGGGAGGGGGAAGGAAGGGGGATCGGGTGAGGAGGGGGATGGGGGGGAATGTGGGGAGTTTATTTGGACCCAAAAGGGAGGGGGGGGGAGGGAATAGTGACTACTTTCCCAAAAGACAGGAAACGGGCAAGTTGGGTTCTCTCCGAATGAGCCCGAAGATGTAAAGTTGATAATACTTTACATCGACCCCACAATCGCCCCCAATACTTTCAGTCTCACGAGGAAAGTTCATCTGAACTTTCAAAGCGAAATACGTCACGAAAAAACGCGTCGTTTATTTGATGTAAACAGTTAGATGTTGGATTTTGAATAAACGTGGGGAACAAACTGGATCCTTGATAGAAAGACAAACATTTGTCGTTTTTGATAGGGACTACGCCATGATTGCTTTTTCAGCAACCTACTCATGGATATTTGATTGAACTGCAGGTGAAAAACATTGCAAAACGCATGTAGGCTCATATTTTGTAATCAGTACGCTTGAACAACGTCAATACCGTAATAGGTTGACGAAACAGCTGTCGCGTGTAAAAATACTGGAGTAAATGGAAGAACCCCATTATGTGTCCATTAGTAACCTGAACAATGAA
>NC_061105.1:46470500-46472714 GCF_015104395.2 Macrobrachium nipponense | reverse complement strand
CTTCCAGTGGAAGGAACTCTTTTCAACCGTAGTTCCATCAAAAGGACCCTTTAGATATGGGAAGCTTTTTCTTTTGAAGTTATGTATGGTTTATAATGAAAGATTATCGTCAACATGACCGCAACATAGTGCTACAAGTCTTGTGTATGGGTGCGTAAGTGAACGGTGTTTTGTTTGTCACGGTATTTGTTGATTCCCGGAAGTTTTGATTCCGGTAATTTTCAACAATCCCGGAACTTTGACTTCCCGGTATTTGGTTCCCAGTATTGTTCATTCCCGGGAGTTTGATTCCGGAGTGCTAATTGCCATACCAACTCCCGGCAAACTTTCAGTTCTTCTACCCATGACAATTTTTTTTAATGTAAATAGTCTATTTGCTTAGTTTTTCCCAAATATTATTTAAAAATTCTTGGTATAATCCAAAGAAGAATTTAGGTAAAAAACTTTTTCTTTATTGACAATTTTCTTTTAAGTAAACAATTTTGTAACAAAAAACAAAAAATAGTCCAATAAAAAGGCATTGCAAATACAAGGGGAAATACTAGTTTTAAGTAATGCAATATCCTTGCAACTGCTTTTAAAAAATCCCATTTTTTCCTAGTGAATCATAGTCGAAAAACCTATTTTTTGCGAATCTGCTCGTTTAAGGTTCGTTGTACCTTTCGGCTTATTTGGAATATCATGACCACAGCTTCAAATTGAGTTTTTTTTAAAAATTGGGCAAGTTTCTCTCTTCTTTTTTTAAATACATGAAATAACTTTCCAGAGTTTTCGAATGAATAACCTTGAACAACACCCTGTAGAGCCACAGTGGATAACCTTCTAAATTATTATTGGTGCGGGAGATGATCTTGCAAAGCTTCTCTCACGTAACATTCCATATATCAATAAAGGATATAAAGGGGTGTGACATTCCGCCTTCGTCGATTAAACCTCTACCCCACTTTTCAACACCAAATAATAAACATGCTTCAAAATATGAACACCGCAGTTCTTGCGGGATGTCTTCGTCGTCTTGCAATTTCGTCAAATCCCATCTACCGCATCATCTAGTTGGAAGTAGGGAAAGAGCTGAAAAACACCTGACAGTTTTACACTGAAGCCATCCATCCTGTTTGATTATCCTTTCCTTATAACCCAAATCAATAAATCTTGCGGTAAATGCTTTGTGATAAGTGGAAAAAGGCATGCTGAACTGGCGTACATTTGGAAATACTTTATACGTACAATGTTCATATGCGCTTTTTCAAAATCCATCATGTATGCCTGGGGATTTGTATTGGGACATAATTCACAAGTTTTACAAAATTTTACAAAAAGTCGCTCATATGTTTCTTCTTGTCTGGGATGAGGGCAAATAACCTTGGTACACTGAAGTTCTGTATCTGAATATGTAGAGTAAATAAATGAAAATATATTCTAGGCACACACTTAAAAGTTCCATCCCCAGCTAAATGTGTTGCATGCCTCAAATCATCAAGTCCCTTATTTGTTGTAAAAATTAGTATTCTTTTTCATCTGTTTCACCCCTATCAAATTGTGAGAAAAACTTCACCACTTTCCATTAAACTAAAAATCATCGGGAATTATGAATCCAGTCCTACGTAATGGAAGTGCGGGAACGACTTCATTGATTTGAAACGCCATTTTCCGGATGCTTCGATTAAACTTTCGACCGAAGGTAGTTGGGGAGGGGCCTTTCATTTTCACCTAATGATTGCACTGGTTGCTGCAATAAGTGAGCGAGAAGTTTCTTGCTTGAAAGAGCGGCAAACTTCAATTTGGTTAAAAGCCTGAGAAATTTTTTCTTTTTTTTTGGCTTTGTTTCACATGAAGTTGTGATGATGTTCACCAATACGAAATCAGCACCTTGTAGTCATTTTCTTCTGTGGAAGTATGCAAGGCGTGCCCTGCACCTCTTTTTTACATCACACCTCCAATAAATTTTTAGATCCATCAGCATTCGTTCTATGTTTTCGTAAGTGTAATTCAAGTCCGTCAACTACTTTGAGGTTCAGGGTCTCTTAACACGGTTTTTTGGACTTTGCTCCTTGTCAAAGCATCGGATGTAGCTGAAAGTTGACATATGTATATTTTCAACACACAAATTTTGTCAGCATTATCAATAACCTAAACCCGATAGTTTTAATTTTTCATATAGTAAAAACGTCTAGCCGACGCCATGGCCAATGATTACGAGCCAAGTCGAAAAAC
>NC_061105.1:46445500-46465500 GCF_015104395.2 Macrobrachium nipponense | reverse complement strand
TTAATTAGGATTCCAGTCTAACAAGCCTTGTATCCGTACCTTAAAAGTCATCTTTTATTTATGATATTTCTCTCCGTGGAACACAGAACACGGTCTGGAAACTGTTAATCTGCTGGAAATTACTTATTAAATAATCCGTTATGTTCTGTACAATTTGTCATCAATATAGTAGATGGCCAAAACAAAGGTTTTTATTAATGTAGATAGAGAAATATGAGACAGGGCTTTATACGTACTATAGTAGATTCTCATAAAACGTGCATCTGATGTCTCAGCCAGTCCCTTTTGACGCTCCTGATTGGTTGACAAGCCAATCACAGGACTGGAAACTCTCAGTCTCTCGAGAGAGTTCACATGAGCAGGACTTATGTCCACCTCTCCTGAGGGATACGTCTTTCAAAAGTATCCCTCAGGAGAGGTGGAACATACACATCCTGCCCATTTGAAGTCTCTCTCGAGACTGAGAGTTACCAGCCCTGTGATTGGCTTATCAACAGCCAATCAGGAGCGTCGTAAGGGACTGGTTAAACGTCAGATGCACGGTTTATGTGAATCTACTATAGTTAAACACTTCTGCCATTACTCTTCTGCTCATTATTATCTGTCAATTGTTTCCGGTAAAAAACTGGTATCGCTGACTTGGGTAATCACGTAGTTTGTACAGACTTAATTAATAAGTCCCAACATGGAGTATGAAGTCCTTAGATTTCCCGCAAGGAAAAGCGCATCCCGAATTATTATTATCGAAAATGAGGAACTATTTTCCAAGAATTCTGCCAAAACAATATCTGTTCAACATAACAATCACTAGTCACACGATACATCTTATTACGTTGTGTCCGTAACCGATTTTAATTCAGCCTTACTAGACTTCGTTCATTTTCAAAGTCTTAATAAGTAGTTTCTTTAAATTGAGTGTCATATTCTTCATCAAAAGATGGAAGCTTACTTATCTCGACTTCGAGGTCATTTTGTCTTTTCAGCTGCAATGAAGACCCTAGCCCCACGCCCCCCAATACCCCCCATGGATTCCGCGTCTTTTCCAGCAGACCTTCCTTTCCATGATGAATAATGACCTTGGCAGAAGTCTCCGAAAATATAATGTTTCCTTGAATGTGCCTTTTTTAATGTCAGGAAAAGCGAAAACAGACTCCAAAGTCAATTACAGGATAAAGTCCATTATAGGGTCAAGTTAAATTGAAATCAGTCTACGACTCTAGATGAAAATTGGCCTTAATTCTAAGCATGTAAGATATCTCTCTCCCAGACACTGAAATTATGTCACGCTGAATTTTCAGATCTCATCAAATTACCCTGATTGCAGATTATATCAGATAATTTCAAACCTCCTCCAGAGAGAAGCATCCATAGTAGGTTTCCCGTCGCTTCACTTTGACTAAATCTCATATTCCCCCTGAGAGAGAGAGAGAGAGAGAGAGAGAGAGAGAGAGAGAGAGAGAGAGAGAGAGAAAAGGAAAAGCTTTAATGCATCACATTCAGGGCAAAGAAAACATAAACCATAATTAGTTTTACTTTGCATTGACATCGCGATCAATGGTTGTTGCAGTCTAAGTAGGAACATTAAAAATCAAATTAAATTTAAAATTATTGCCGGATGATTAAAGAGCAATGGTGGGAAAATAGCAATTTCCACCTTGTTTTTAGAGAAGGTGGAAGTCGTTTGAAGTGTTGACGGCGGCTCACTGCCTCAGGTCAAAGTTCAAGGGGTTTTTGCTACAGATGCTACAGTGCACGCATGCGAAGAAAATATTATTACTTATCATAACTTTGATTTATCCATAATAAACGACTTTTTTCCTCAAAGCAGAAAATGTAATTAGAGTGAACTCATGCGAAGGAATTACCGTTTATGATACGTTAGATTTACCTTTGTCGGATGATTTTTTTTTATTTTAAAATATTTTCAGCTGAAAATATCATCAGTGGACATACGGGAGGATACCTTTCATAGAAATACTTTAAAATTCCTTTTCCTTATTAATTTTCTTAAACCCTCATTTTACTTTCTTAAAGTAAATCATTTCAAGTTTCCTCATCTAAGTCTGAATAGATGAGGATATTTAGTTGCCTTTTCCGTCGGCCTCCGGTTTAAAACAAACCATTCTGGAGCAGCTTCATAGAGCATTACACGTTACTTTGGTTTTTAACACAATGTTGATATAATTACCAACACCTCCCTGTATTCACAGTAATTTACTAAACTTACTTTGTTATAAAGAAGTTCTCCACAGTCTGATAATCATAATAGAGTAATGATTAGCATTCCTCTAAATACGTAAAGGGGGTAAAATGAAATAAAAATAATTACTTGACGCAACAGCTTCTCAACTAGAGTAAATAACATAGAAATGAGATTTCTAAAAAATCTTTTACAAAAACATTAGCCAAAAACGTTTATGGTAATTCAAAATGAAACCGAAACCAAAGTCAACACCTGGAATCCAAGGAATCGGAGGCAGTCACGGACGCCGAATGAAATTCAGTTAATAATTCTTCCCTTTATTCCATTTGCAAAAGGAAAGGCGAAACCTTCTTCCCGAACGACGCGTCATTCAACTCATAAGTGAAAGAATGGCTCTGTCTGAAAGGACTGGATCCAGTGAATAACAAAACAGATTTTTTCCCAAAGAAATATTTTGGGTTTCTTTCATTTTTTGGTCTTGCTCTGGAGTTGCTTTTGCGATCGACAGGCTAGTGAATGATACAGGCTATGCACAACGATGTGGATTCAGTGAAGTAAAGGGTGAATTTCCACTAACAATAACTGGAGAAATACGTTACATTTCTTTTCCTTTGCTTGGTATTTGAGGAGACAGATCTACATATTATTCCACTGCGAACAACCTAAGGAATTGTTTTTTTTCTTCCTGTTTTGCTTTTACGTTCGTTTCTTATCAAGATCTATAGTTTCTTCTCCTCTCTCTCTCTCTCTCTTTCTCTTCTCTCTCTCTCTCTCTCTCCCCTCTGTCTGTCTGTCTCTCTCTTCCGATGCCCCCTTTTTTTTTGTTTGTCCTGCACGCTTTTTCCAGGTACGTAAATTTGGTTGCTGATATTATCGGCTTTAGAAGACTAAGGGACTTATTTCTATATACTATATATATAAAGACGAATTCGTGGGTTTTGGATGATGCTGGGGTACATTTTTTAGGAAATAAGTTACAGAGTAACATGAAATTTGGGTTAAAAAATAAAGACATATTTGTGCTGACCTTGAGATGTTTTGTGTCTCTTCACTTAATGATGAATCTCTGTTTGAAGGAAACCTAACACAAAATTTAATTAATTACAAAAGAGTACTTACTCAAAGATATTAGACAGCAAAGATTAAAATCAGCGGTGTATTCCTGAGAAGAAAACAAACAGTACTCATGCATTGAGTGAGAAACGATATAATAATAATAATAATAATAAATAATAATAATAATAATAAAATAATAATAATAATAATGACCTCCATAGGCGCTCTACTAGCCTGTTTAAATGGAGAAGAATCTCTACAACCGTAACACTGCTGAAGTAGCCATCACGTTGACTAAAATGATAATAATAATAATAATAAAAATAATAATAATAATAATAATAATAATAATAATAATAATAATAATAATAATAATAATAATAATAACAAGAAACATCAGCTACCTTGCAGTAATAAGTTGGTACGAGCACCAACCTGAAGGAGTGGTAGAAAACGATCAGGCAAAGATCCTCTGGGACTATGGTATCAGAATGGATAGGGTGATACGTGCAAACAGACCAGACGTGACGTTGATTGACAAAGTCAAGAAGAAAGTATCACTCATTGATGTCGCAATACCATGGGACACCAGAGTTGAAGAGAAAGAGAGGGAAAAAATGGATAAGTATCAAGATCTGAAAATAGAAATAAGAAGGATATGGGATATGCCAGTGGAAATCGTACCCATAATCATAGGAGCACTAGACACGATCCCAAGATCCCTGAAAAGGAATCTAGAAAAACTAGAGGCTGAAGTAGCTCCAGGACTCATGCAGAAGAGTGTGATCCTAGAAACGGCACACATAGTAAGAAAAGTGATGGACTCCTAAGGAGGCAGGATGCAACCCGGAACCCCACTATAAATACCACCCAGTCGAATTGGAGGACTGTGATAGAGCCATAAAATAATAATAATAAATAATAATAATAAATTAATAATAATAATAATAAATAATTAATAATAAAGAAGAAAGAAGAAGAAGAAGAAAGAAAAGTTCGAAGAAAGAAAGAAGAAGAAGAAGAAGAAGAAGATACAATAATACCTTCCTCCATGTAAGCTCAATCAAATTTCTCTATCCCGAATTTGCAGTAAATGAAGACGGCTGAAAATATCATTTTAAGTCTAAAATCATTCTTCAGCTATCCTAGATAAAAAAAAAAAAAAAAAAATATACAAAATCGTTTGGAATTGTCAACAACGTCTCATGAGCCGAACGAAGTGTGCGAGGTGCGTAGGGCATCCGACTTTTGACATTTGCCAAAACGAACTATTATTATTTATTTGGAGCGTTTCAATCAGGAAAAGCACACGAGGGAATCATGCTCACCTGTCTCTCATTTCGAGGTATTGCAAGCGTCGGTGAGCTCGGCTTTTGTCACAATGAAATACAAAAACATTCGGGTTATTCATGATTGGCAGAATAATTCATTTCCCGTTTGTTTGTTTGATTATTTGTATGCGACTCAGGAGGAAATCATATGAACCCAAAAGAGAATAAAATCATTATTCTCTTTTTCGTTCATTATTTTGTTATTTGCATAATCTCGCTATCAAATATTATTTCAAAGAACTGACGTCCCTTTTGAGCACCAGAATAAATTGAAGGTAAATCTGACCGTTTACTATTCAGGAATTGATCAGTGAAACCGGAGTCGTACATATTTTGGAATTTTTGGAATTACAGAATTAAATTTCATCGCTGAATGGAAGAATGAATATGAATTCGACCTCCCCGTGGAAATGTATTTTTTTCTAAAATTAATTTGAACATTATATTGCAATTGTATTTATATTGAAACGCTCTCTCTCTCTCTCTCTCTCTCTCTTCGGTCTCTCTCTGGCTCTCTCTCTCTCTCTCTATAGACATAATATTATCATCCGTGTAAACGAACGCGAAAAACGAAAATAGAGAGAATATGAAAACAAATACTTTCCTGCCTTCATAAAAGAATACCATATAATCTCTGGGCTTCAAATGAACAACTTTTGTATCTCCATTCAACTAAAAATGTCTTTCTATTTTCCTACGAATACAATACTCGCACTTTAGCGAATATATTTACGCATACATTTTTTCACTCATACATCTAATGAAGTACAGTTTTGCGTTCGTCATCTGGTTCCTTGAAGAGAGAGAGAGAGAGAGAGAGAGAGAGAGAGAGAGAGAGAGAGAGAGAGAGAGAGCGTGTCTTGTTAGGGGAGAAATGACAAGAAATGCGTAATCGGGAAATACACCAACACTGACTTCTGAAAGGAAATGAGTAATTCCACTACGGATATGGTAATAATTGGATGATGAAACAATTGGCGGAAGAAAGGAAATAAGTGAAAATGGAAAGGGAAAAAAAAAACGTTAATGGAAACAGAAAATAACAGGAAGTGAGGTGAGGGAATTCATGTAACGAGAAATGTAGTAATAAGGGTAACGAATGAATGTGAATGTCAATGTATTGTCCGAATAATAATAATAATAATAATAATAATCAAGATTAGGAGTTTGGACACATGAGAGAATACGGAAAATATATCAGAGAAACTTGAGAGGAAAATGAAAGCCATTTTCTTTCAAGATGGTTTCCACGACAGAAAAAGGTGAAACTGGATTTAGTGCAGCAATTTAGAAAGAAGTTCAAAATCCAGACAAATTTGGACAGCCTAAGAGAAACCCAGTCTTTAAATAATGAATTCCTCCTTCCGTGGAGCGGAAGAGAGAATTCGCTTTACTCGAATGACGAGAGAAATAAACGAAATAGAGAAAGTAAATCCAAGTTCATCCCCACCTAAACAATTGGAAAAAAAAGGCGCTTGGAAACGCGAAGTTGAAGAAGAAACAAACGAAATATTTGGAAAGGAAACCTATTTCGACTGGGACCTCTTTCAATCCAGGCTGATTCAACATGGGGGAGGGAGGTGGGGGTTGCTGGCATGCAACTTGCTAAAGGCTTTTGCCTCTAGAACAGAGGCTGTTTTCTTTAGTACTGCTTCGCCAAAGGGCATGAAGAAGTCATGGGCTTGACGACAAATACCTCGAAAAAGATTGATGTTTTTAAAAGAAGTTTTTTGTTAAAAATAACCGAAAATAAAAGGGAAAAGCGATCATATCATATCTTTACAGCAATTGAAATCCAGTGACATAGGAGGTTATGATATTTTACCTTTGTAAGATTTTAAAGTATAAAATATTGAGAAGAATATACATACACACACACACACATATATATGTGTGTGTATATATATATATATATATATATATATATATATATATATATATATATATATATATATATATATATATCGAACTACAAATGTCCTTTTTTTAATATCTAATTCGCTCTACCTCGGAATTAATATATTTTCATATATGCTTAAACCGAGGGGGAATTTATTAAGAGATAATAGAATTCGCCGATCGACAAGCGCGAACCAGCGACTTCCCAATCCCAGGACTGGCAGTGAAGCCAGTCCTGGGATTGGGAAGTCGCTGGTTGTTTCTCGCCTGTCGATGGCCAATTCTATTATCGCTTAATAAATTCCCCCTCGGTTGGTTAAGCATATATGAAATATATTAATTCCGAGGTAGAGCGAATTTGATATTAAAAAAGGACATTTGTAGTTCGAGTATTTGTATATGCAATCACGGTAATGTGATAGACTTATAATTAATAATATATAATAATATATATATATATATATATATTATATAATATATAGTATATAATATATATATAATATATGGTATAAAATTTATATATAGAAACACACATATAATATTTTTAATATTTATAAATGAATATATATATAATATAATATATATATATATATTATATATATATTCTATTATTGTATTAAATTTATAATTTATATGGATAGACACACATATATATATTTATTAATATATATATATATATAATATATATATATATATATAATATATAATAAGTAATATATAACATACCTAATATTATAAGAATACACGCGGTGTTAACGTGATTGCAATATGTATATACGTATATATAAAGACTAACAAAAGGCCATTTAAAGAGGATGGTTTCAATGAGATTCTATTCACAAAAGCTACAAGATTTCAAGGATTCTCTGTCCCCACTGTATGGCCACCGTATGACAGACGAGACCTTGTAAACATTTAACTTTTATGTATAAATTCTCCGTTTTTAAATGAGGTCCTGTTAGTCTTTGTATGTATGCACAGGACCATTGCGCAAGTAATCAAGTTTAATACATACATATATACACACACAAACACACACACACACATTTAAAGGAAGGGGGAAAGTGACTGACTTTCCCAAAAGACGGAAACGGGTAAGTTGGTGCTCTCGAATGAGCACGAAGATGTAAAGTTGATAAACTTTACATCGACGCCCCAATACTTTCAGCCTCACGCGAAAGTTCATCTTGACTTTCAAAGCGAATAAGTCGGAAAACGCGTCTTTATTTGAGTAAACAGTAGATTGGCTTTTGAATAAACGTGGAACAACTGGATCCTTGATAAAAGACAAACATCTGTCGTTTTTGATAGACTACGCCATGATTACTTTTCAGCAACCTACTCATGGATATTTGATGAACTGCAGGTGAAAAACATTGCAAAATATTGATGTAGAATGAGTAAAGTAAACTTAAACTAAAAATGATCATTTGACAGTCCCTTTATAAACCTTTGAGTGTTTGCAAATCCATACGAAGCATCAGATGTAATGGCCAGTGCATGGAAATGTGGCAAATTACTCAACGCGAGTTTAGCCATTTCGTTCTGATTATCCTCTTCTGCTATGCTTCTCTATGAATAATAGTGAAGTAGGAAAAAATAAGGAAGAAAGAATTTACTATAGTAGAGTGAGCTAGACATAACATAAAACCCAATTACCAATTCCTAGTTCCAATACTCCCTCGATGGCCCTATTCTTGCAACGACCAAGAAAGACTCCTAAAGGGAAAATCCTCAACGATACGATGCTGTTCCAAAACTTTTTTCCTTTTTTCGGTTCTCAGTTCTCTTCCTCTTTGTCCAGATTAGGGCTTTTGTGATTATGTTACGAGATGCGAAGAAAACAGAACAATGATTCGCCTGAAATGGCAAAGAAGAAAGAGGGAAACGAAACGAGAAAAAAAAGACTGAAAAGATATCATGGAAATGACGTGTTCTCTCTCCCTTGGGTGAATTCAGAAGAAGAGATGAATTCTTATCAAATCTCCCGTCTCTTTACTCTCTTGAAAGGATGAGCAGCTTTATTCTGCATGGATACGTTCACACCTTGGGTCGTTTTATCATATTTTTTCAGGGAATTTATTAAATACTGATTAGGTGAATCATTTGATTGGAAATAATTCAGAATCAAATATGCTTTGCCGAAAATTAAAATGTTCACATATTTCAATTTAGCGGTTTAAAATACTATTTGCTCTCCACGAGTCAGAGTATACCTGATCGTATCATTTATGTGCAGAGGAAAAAAGGTAAAGAAATTGTTCAAATAATATATTTTCCTCAAGGAACTGGCATTCACATTCAGTTCATTAAACCTGATGTGTTTTTCCTGCATCAAAGCTACAAAAAAAAAAAAAAGAGGAAAACTGATTGCATATTATTGTTCGCTCTCTTTCATATAGTCGCCATGTAAATTAATTATATTTTTACAAAATATGATTCTGAGCGAATTTGGTGAAAGCTTCTGATGAATCAGTTGTTGCTACATATTTTGGGTAATAGGAAATACACTCTCTCTCTCTCTCTCTCTCTCTCTCTCTCTCTCTCTCAAAGAAGAAGAAGAAGAAGAAGAAGAATGGCGTTTAGATGTTTACCTGGAGAAGCGACTTTCTAAATATTTTGGAATGAAATGAATCTCAAAAAAATATAAAAAAATAATAATAATTAAAATAAATATATAAAGCAAAAAAAAATAAAAAAATAATCTAGTTCTCAATGGTCACAGATTTTTCTGCTCTGTTTTATCTCAGGAAATTATTTGCTACAAATTTTTTTTTCCTTCTGACTGAACTGACGACAAGCGGAATTTATGGCCACGGAACCTAATTCCTTTTGGATGTGGAATCCATTTATCTACTTTATAGAAAAGCGATAAGGAATTGTCTCTGTCGTCCAAATTCCGAAACAGATTTGTGTTAATTCTCTCTCTCTCTCTCTCTCTCTCTCTCTCTCTCTCTCTCTCTCTCTCTCGTCTCTCTTCTCTCTCTCTCTCTCTCTCTTCTTGGTTATTTAATGGAAGATTGTAGAGATTTCGGTATTTTTATCTTTCCAAAAGACTGTATAAATAGAGTGAAAGTCTTAAAATGAAGAACATTTCGTATTGTTATTCATGGTTTCGGGAAAAGTCTCTCATCTTGGAAATGGCAAAAGTGTTATATTTGCGTGAAATGGCAAAAATGGTATATCTACATGAAACGGCAAAAGTATTATATTTGTATGAAACGGCAAAAATGCATATTTGCATGAAACGGCAAAAGTGTTATATTTGTGTTCTTCCACAAAGGATTTCTATCTTGAAAATCGAAAATATTTCAAATTTGTTTATTGCCATGGGACAATTCCCGTTTTAAAAACCACAAATGTTTCATATTTGCCCATTTCCACGAGAACATTCTAGTGTCAAAAAAAAAAAAGTTTCTTAATTGTGTGTTCCCACAAGTTCTTCCTTTCTTAATGTTTAAATACGTTTCATTCATGGCGTTTCTTAAAGAGACTTCCTAACCTCAAGATCTGTATATTTGCTTTTCCAAAAGAGGCTCCTGTCACAAGTATAAAAACCGTTAATATCTATAAGTATACCAAATTGACCTATTTCATATTTCTTTGCATGAATGTACTGAACTTCACCTTTGTAAAAATGCTTTAGAATTTTTTGCTCATTTGAAAATGTGAAAATAAGTAGCACATAATAAACTCCATAAAAGCTGCGTATTTAAAAGATAAGAATCAAATGATGAAAGTCAGACTTAGCAAAACAACACTGATCTTGAGCCAAAGGAGAGAGAAAAATACAAAAATGGAGGAAAAAAAAGAATCATGAAAGGTAAACGACAAAAACAGAAATGCCACCGAAAAAAACCAAAGCGAAAGTGCTCTCTCTCTCTCTCTCTCTCTCTCTCTCTCTCTCTCTCTCTCTCTCTCTCTCCCTGAATATGTATCCTAATTATTTTGACGTGTATCCTGTAGCAGAAGAAGGCCTATCAATTTATTAGCGTATTTACTGCTCTGTGTATTATGATCGAGGTCAAGGTTCTTATAATAATGATCACATATCTATTCACTTACTTTTATTAACACATCAGCCTTAGCCTTTAAAATAAAGTAATATACGCAATTCACATCAAACTCAACCGACCCTTCAAATATTCATAAATATTCGCCATAAAATAAAAACAGATCTCTCTCTCTCTCTCTCTCCATATCTTTTATTTATGAAAACGAAGCCCCGCAAAAGGTAATGGTCTCTGGTTTTCAATTTTTTGTTTTTTTTCAGGAACAGTAGAGAAATGCAAATGACATCAAGACCAAATAAGTGCCACTGATGGAAGCTGTAGACTTCTTCGACATTTGAATAAAATATTCTCATTTAATATCAATGATCATGGGTTATGTAGTCTACATATAAAGTCATCAAAATAGTTATAATAAATATCTCTAATAGACCAAACACAACAGAGAAGGATTTTCAAAGATCCGAATGAGTAGATTTGTCATGCATGTATGAATATTAAAACCTTGATATGATTGCGTTGACATTTATGTAAATTCTTAAACATTTAAAATGATCTAATCCTATTAAACTTAGTTTCTATGGCATTCTCCTAAATTATTTGGCAGTCTATACTCTTTCAACTCAGTTTCTTGGGCAATTATAAAAGAAGCATTATATTTTTAGCCCTCACTCGTGCTTAAGCCACGCCCACATGCTATACAGGCGGTTATAGCTTTCCGTGGAAGGTAAATCCTAAATCCTGAATCCTAAAGGGAGCACTGACCAATAATGAAAGATAAATCTCACTTTAAAATCAGGCGTTTACTTCAGTTTCTGATATAAAATAAATCTAATGGATAAAAGGACATCAGCGGACTATTTTGATGCAGATGATATTTAGTTAAAAAAGTAAGTTAAACAGAACAACATTATACGAATCAAATACCCAAACCTTATTTGTATACAAAACGAGCCAAGAGCTTATAAACCGAACACAAATCTGGGGTCTTTTATATTAAAACGCTTTGATTCCAAATACTTTGAAGGAAAAAAAAGTACATAGAGAATTTCCCTCACTATGCGAATCATATTCCTGGAAGGGTTCCAGGACAAAGCTCTGGAAAAAAGAAATAGAATGTAGAGAAAGGGTTTTTTAGAAACAGCCTTGGCCAGTTCCAGTATAAAGGATTCATTCGATTTGCGTAGTTTGAAATATATGCCTATCTCTCTCTCTCTCTCTCTCTCTCTCTCTCGTCTCTCTCTCTCTCTCGCTCTCTCTCTATATATATATATATATATAATATATAATATATTATATATATATATATATATTATATATATAATATTATATATATATAATAGTATATATATATACATATATATATATATATATATATATATATATATATATGTGTGTGTATATTATATATATATATATACTATATATATATATATATATATATATAATATATATATATATATATAATATATATATGTATATATATATATATCGTATATATATATATATATATGTATATCTATATATATATATATATATATATATATATATTATATATATATATATATATATATATATGTTTAATCTACATATATCTGTAAGACAATAGGGTTTTGATTAATAATATATTGTTCGTGCATTCTCTGTAACCTATGGAATGTGGAGGACAGTGCAGATTCTAGGGGATGGCGTGAGATAAAAGTGCTTTGTTCAGGAAGTCAATGTACGACAGTTTATGAACTCTTCCCAAAGTGCCTTTGTGAAACTAGATGCAGCTAGAAACCGTGAGGCGCTATCGAACTGTGTGTTCGTATGTGCGTGGGTGCGCCTCTTCTATTCATAATGTATCACTAGCCAAGTCTATGGGAAGACTTGCACAGACATTCGGGGGAGGAAGGCGAAAGCCATGATGGCAGATGCCAAAGTGTTTTTATTTATCAGTGAGTGATATTCCGATTGGGAATGGGTAAGTGTTACCTTTACTTTAGCCAAAGGGATGGCTTGTTTGATATCTTGTAAGATGTTCCATTTTATTAACTTTGTCTTTAAACTTGTGTGTGTACTTACCGAGATGTGTTCTGTATCTTTGAACAGACGGATCTGGATTTCGGTGGGACAGACTTCCCAGGGAGGGGTGTGGACTTTTGGGTGACTTGACAATGAGTTGTTTTTTAAGTTAGTCTGTAAGACTGGATTACTTAGTTAATTGATTTAGTTATTCTTGTAAATAAACGTTATGTTATGATGCAACTCTCTCATTTTTCATTACCTGTTGAATGGAGAGAGAGAGAGAGAGAGAGAGAGAGAGAGAGAGAGGGGTCTGCCTTCCGTTTCGTGTCCACGCTTACCTTATGAATACTGGGGGTTCTTCCCCCCATGTTATATATATAATACCATATATAGGTATATATATATATATATACTATATATATATATATATAATATATATATATATATATGTATGTAATATATATATGATATATTATATATAGTATATATATATATATATACATATATATACATATATATATATATATATATATATATAGATATACAGATATATATATTACATATATATCTATATATATATATATTATATATATATATATATATATATATATATATATATATGATATATATATATAATATATGCATATATATATATATATATACACACAATCGATAATTAAATACACCACACACACACACACATATATATCTATATACACACACATATAATCAATATATATATATATATATATATATATATATATATCTATATATATATATTAAACAGGCGGAGGTTTCTCTAAACCCAACTATACAATGAAGGTAGGGGAAGCACACCAACAGGTCAAGGAACTCATATTTATTAAGTTGCAACGTTTCGAAGCCAACCAGCAGGCCTCATTTTCAAGCTAAAAAGTAACAATATCTAATTAGTACAATAAAATTAAGCTACAATATTAAAATACACAATGTAAAGTACAATAAAACAATCACAGTTAAAAACACAAATAAGGACCAACCGTTGAGTGTGAAGACAGAGGAAGGACTAAACAAAAAACGTAAGCAGTTCACGAGAGGTAAAGAGGTGTAGACGTGGTATGGGTGTTCAGTGAGGGGACCAGTTTTTTAATAAACAAAGATTCATTGATTGTTAAAACCTTGTGATTGGAAGCTCTGCCCAAAACCTGAAAGTCCTTGTACTGGATCGAATACCTACATTTATCGGTATGATCCCTTATGTTGGAAAATTCGGGATTCGAAAGCTTAGTGCCAGTTCTATAGCTGATAGCTCTATGACTGTCGATTCGGACCTTGAGTAACCTATGTGTCGATCCAATATAGGTTCCTCGATTACATCGAGGACAAGTAAACTTGTAAATGACACATGAGGTCATCAATGGATCCAAACGGTCCTTGAAGTTGAAAAGGCTACCGATATTCAGTGGGTTTGTAGGAATAATTTTGATTTTCATGGCAGGGAGATGACCAGACATTAAAGCGTGGAGTTCCTTATATAAAGTTGTATTGTGAATAAAAGGAAGGCTAGCATAGAACCGTAATTTAGGAACGTGAGGAGTAGGATGACGTGGAACAAAAATATTATTTAAAAATTTGAGACATGCTTAAAGAACAACTGGGTGGGAAAGCAGTGCTGTTAAAATATTTTTTTTGCAAGAACGTGACATCATTGTGAAAAGATTGCCAACTAGAAGACAAAGCAAAGGCTCGGTGAAGCATGGTTAATAAGGCATTTATCTTAAAATCAAGAGAACAAAAACTATAAAAATTTGTACCAAGACCAGTGAATGTCTTTTTTCTAAAAACGGAAGTTGAGAAGCCTTGAGAGGAGCGTGTAATTAAAATATCTAAAAAAGGCAACTGATTGTTGGTTTCGTGTTCAATGGTGAATTTGATGTTAGGGTGAAATGAGTTGATGAAAGTTAAAAACCTCTCGGCGTCAAACCGACTTCTAAAGAGTGCAAACGTGTCGTCAACGTACCGTTGACCTGGAATTTCTCCAATATTGTGTCCTTAACAAAGTAACGCCAAATTTTGTTAAATTTAAATTATATAAGAAATCCTTGTATAACACTCATTTCTATTCCGAGTCCATTGTTACCCTTCTCAATATGGAGATTTCTTGTAAACAAAATACTATTAACAAGCTGTCCACTGCTAATCATACTCTCTATGAAAGTGTTATTAACGAACTATCTAACCTCGACCGTTACATGTTCACTTACCTGTTTAATAAATGTTAATAAATTCCTTTGTTTTCCATGTACCAAGAGGTTTCAACGAAGAGGAAAAAACTACGTAAAATAGGTGTTTCTGTTGCCTATAAATTTAAGCAAGACTATAAAACTGTGTTAAATTTCTCCAACTACTCCCTATCGAAACGAGAGGAATTCCTCCTTTCTCTTGGTTTGGATTTTGCTTTGCCATGTTACAGACCCTCATTTGTACAATTTTTTGGAAGTCTAGAGTTCCTCTTTTCCAGATTGATCAACCTCGATCTCAACCTTGATGTCCCTAACTTTCGATCAAAACTTCAAGGCCTAGCACATAAAACTTATACTAAACTGTCTACATATTGGGCTCCTTTTTTTAAAAAGGAAGACATGAATATTCTCAAATCGCTTGCAAAAAATAACGACATTATTATTACCCGTCCAGACAAGGGTAAGGGAGTTGTTATTCTCAACAAGGATGATTATATTTGTAAGGTGGAAACAATTTTAAATGATAATTCAAAGTTCCTGAAGTTGGGAACTCCTGAGTTTTCAACACTGTTTAAAATAGAAGATCGTATTAACCGATTTCTGAAAAGCTTAAAAGACCGTGGCATTATTACTGAAAATACCTATCAGTCCCTATACAGCTCGGGGTCATCGTATGGTTTAATGTACGGCCTTCCGAAGGCCCACAAAGATAATGTTCCTATCCGTCCTATCTTAGCGTCTTATAATAACGCCAATTACAAATTAACTGGCCAAAAATATCCTAGTTCCCATGCTTTCCCCCCCTTAGCTGAAAATCTTACAACCTAAAGAATTCATACGAGTTCAAAAATTCCATTCTTGCTCAGGACTCGGACCTTATTATGGTAAGCTATGACGTAGAGTCATTATTTACAAATGTACCTGTACAACAGACCATTGATATAATTTTAAGTAAGCTTTTTCCTACGGATGAGTCTCTTTTTAATGGGTTCTGTAAGAATGATTTTAGGAAACTTTTAGATCTGGCGGTGCGGGACACCGTTTTTGTTTTTAATGGTTGTTCTTACTCGCAAATTGATGGGCTCTCCTCTTGGACCCATCTTTGCCGGTATCTTCATGTGCTCGCTGGAAGAGCAAATGCTTGATTCTTGTCCCCTTAGTTACCATCCACTTTTTTATAAACGACAGGCAAAACATAATTCCAGAATCAAACATTACAAATACAAAGATTTCTTATAAATTAAAACACAATATTGAAATAATCGGATAAATGGTATTTCAGATATTCGAAATTTGACTCGAAAATAAATCACGATGTAAATGGGTCCCTAATTATGCAGCACCTGCACTGGCACCTTTATAGCTGGGTAGACTGTGAGACCATCTTCATATTGAGAAAATCCGAGAGAAATTCTGAAGGATTAATCAGGGAATGGCATCTGGCAACGCCATGCAAATGAGAACTGGAACAATAGGAGCATCGCGAGAGAGACGATCCGACCAATGAGCTTCCAGCAGACGATCGTTTTTTATTCGAATGCTTGCCCGAGGCACTGGCTTCTTCTTCCTGATTGCTTTCTCTGTTCAGCTAAATTTTTCAAGGAGAAAGTGGTCTAAATATGTTGAAGAGGCTGACTGCCCATAGAATACGTAAATTGATTTTGGAAAGAAATTTGATTCGAAATATGATCAATAAATGATAGAATAAAAACAATGGCAATTGCATTACTAAAAATTCACTTAGAAAGCATAAGTCTAACAGTGAGTATTATGATACATATCCGAAAGTACTTAGGCAATACATATTCTTGCCATTAAGTAAAGCTTTTTCGTAATGCTCCTATATGAAAAACATTGCAACATTTACCTTATTTACTTCATGGTTTGTGTGTGTGTGTGTGTGTGTGTGTGTGTGTGTGTGTGGTGTGAGAGAGAGAGAGAGAGAGAGAGAGAGAGAGAGAGAGAGAGAGAGAGAGAGAGAGATTATCAATATCGCTTAATGTCACAAAGATGGCTTCACTGTCAACTTCGTATGATAAGTCTCTGACAGTTTCCTCATATATTTACCCTCCTCTTTACTCATATTACTTCTTGATCAATAATAAGGGAATATATTTCCTTACTTTTCATTTGTGAGGTTTGTTACTTTCGTCTGATGTAGATGATGTGGTGATTTGTTTAATTGTTCATTTCTTGGTTTATCTTGTTAAATTTGTTGGGGAAATTGTTTGTGGAAATGTGCATGCTAGATGTTTCATATGAACGCCTCCGGGTCGCTTTTCCCCACGCCCCCGCCCCTCTCTCTCTCTCTCTCTCTCTCTCTCTCTCTCTCTCTCTCTCTCTCAAAACTTGACACTTTTAAACCTTTACAATCAGCCCTCCACTGATGCCAAACCGAAACGTTTCGGATGCATTGCAATTATTTGCTATCATTTCAACCTTACCGAAAATAACGCCCTACCATTTCCACACTCCCTCTCCTCCTTCGCTCTCTTGATCTTTGGAAGTTTCAATTTTCCTCCCGTATCAGTTCCCACGAAAGAAAACAGGGGGAAATGAATCTTTGCCTCTTTCGTCTGCGCGGATTAGCTGACGAAGGCGAGAGGCAGATTTGAGAAATAATAGATTCTAATCCGCTGTCTGCATTTGCCATTAATGCCGGAGGAGAAGAATCTCTCTCTCTCTCTCTCTCTCTCTCTCTCAAATATTCAGCTGGTTCTAAAGCTTATCTTGATGGATTTCAAGGGTGGAACTGGGAGATGAGTGTGGAATGGTTGGACACAAACACAGATTTATAATATATATATATATATATATATATATCATATATATATATCTATATATATATATATATACATACATACACTATACATATGAGAATAATACACGGCTGAAATACTGCACCACGTTACAGAAAATAATAGGTATTCGAGGCTCTACAGTGTGAAAGTCACTAAATTACCCGAGGGATTGGGATTTGGAGCCTTGGCAATCTATATAAATAAAATAAAATAATAACAAACAAAGAAACGCAAAAATATTCTCCTTTGTTGTTTGTTATCCTTTTACGTGCTGTACCTATCAAGAACTGCAAGTAAATAATTAACCCAAAAGTTCTTTAGTGGAATTAATTTGGGTCGCTAAAGAGGGAATGATTGATGAATAATACAATTTCGTTTGACAGCTTTAGCATTAAGGAAAACCTTCTGCCAGTCTGTCCTTCTACGGCTCCTGACTATTGTACCCTTTTTTTTTTTAGACGATTTTTACTTTTCATCTACTTTTACGAAAAGTATTGACTTTTGTATCATTCCATTTTGGGTGTAGGGAATATTGTACTTTATTTTAATCTACTATGAGATTCAGGGCCTCTGTAACACGGTTTTTTGGACTTTGCTTCTTATCAAAGCATCGGATGTAGCTGAAAGTTGACATATGTATATTTTACAACTACACACAAATTTTGGCAGCATTATCAATGACCTAAACCTGATAGTTTTAATTTTTATAGTGTAAAAATTATCCAGTCGATGCCATGGCCAATGATTACGAGCCAAGAGTCAAAAAACATTTATTACGTAAGCAAGGTAAACAACATTTGACGAAATGTTGCCCCGCCCATCCCCCAGACAGAAACTCAATCACCTTATTCCATCGGCTCTGAAACCCATAGCAGTCAATAATGGCTAACAGGATTTGGAATTTTCCCCGTGGTTGCAAAACTGCATTTGTCTTACGACTTGCAACTTTTTACAGTCAAGAGAAAGCCTGTGGCCATTACAAAAACTTTATGAATGGCGGAACGATACATAGATGTGGGTGGGGTATCTGTGCTAGCGTAGTAATACTACTGTAGTAATAGCAGTAATATACATGAATTAAACGTTTAGGCCAACTGCTGGGATCCTTGAGGATCATTTAGCACTTCTTGCAACTACTCGAGAAATGAGTTTTTATAGCCAGAAGTTAAATTTTCTAATCCAACAATGCCCATGATAGCCTTCAGTGTTATCCTGAATTATAACGAGGCCAAAGTGGGTGGAGCCTCATGAAGTCATCATTCTGACGATAATTATTGGTGAAGGTTCAAAGCCAAAATGCGGTAACGGCTATTTTTTTCAGTAAATAGGTAGATAGCCAATAAATAAAAATTCCTTGACATTGGATACAGCAGTTATCAAATCAAGCTTGTCTACTATGTTTTTGAAAATTACCAACTATTCCCTACATCTTGTCAATCTGATTGTGGCCTATAAAGTAGACTGTAATTTCTTAGGAAACTTATTTTGGAGTTAGACTAATAATCGAAGTGTTTTTGTATTTATTAACATATTTTGTTGGTTTGTTCATTATGACAATTATCATTGGAGAGGTTTCAGAGTTCATAAAGGTGTACTGCTTTGCTTGTATTTACATTTTTATGTCATTGTTGCCAGAGGTCTAGCCTTCGTTACGTATAGCCAATCATCCATCGAGAAAGAGGGAAGAAATGCTGTCATTAGTTACGTAACGAGTGCGTTCGAAACCTTTTCTCTGAGTAAGTTGGCCCGTCTTCAAAAAAAGTCACTTTTACATTATAACTACCAAATTTATTCAACCTACGTAATGCAGAATACAGTCAAAATTTATGTGTAGATATAATGTGTATTCTGAATAAGCGTTATGTTTATGAAATGCATAGATAAAAAGTTATTGCGAAAAAAATCGTGCTACAGAGGCCCTGAATCTCATCGTAGTTTATATTCTCTGATGGATTTCCGCCTGCAAAGAAATGGTTGAAAACACAAAATATTAAGAGGAAGGTGTGGCCTGGCGGGTGTCCCAGGAATCACACTGAGTTTCCAAAAACAGGTTTGGCGGGCAACATGGGGCTGCCAAATTTTACACTTGCACATATATTCTTGTATTTTTTTTCCTTCTGCCGTTTATGGAAAAATTTAACCAATAAAGCCACCGTGGTAATTATAATGAGTTCTGTATGATAATGCAAAAATGCTATTAGCTGAAACGAAATGAAATGCTTCAGCAAATATATGTCAACATTTATATGAAAGTGCCTTTACTCATAAAATTGTCAGTGCCAAACAAAATTGAAGCATTACGGAACATAACGCACTCAAGAAATCGTATTCAACTATAAAGTGGATTGCATTTGTTTGGAAGGCGTTATTTCAGCATTAAAATATTTCATGAACGAGAATACATAGCAGAATCAATGGCAGCAATATCTCTCTCTGTTATTAATATGACGAAATTTATATTGCCTGTG
>NC_061105.1:46428206-46437500 GCF_015104395.2 Macrobrachium nipponense | reverse complement strand
TGCCGTTAAGCTATGACGAGAATCTTTAGAAAATCGAATAAGCCATTAAAAATGAATTGATGTATCGAGTGATTAGATGATATGGACAAATAAAGAGAGAATTTGATGATAAGTAATTGAATAGAGATGATCAAATCCAATCAGTTCTGGTATCAAGCCAAACAACGGATGAAGGAACTCGTCTCCTTACTAATCAATTTGTGCATTTACCATATTTAATTGAAAATGAAAATTACACAGAAAGACGTTTCTCCATGACGCTACAAAAAGCGGAACCAAGCTTGTCCCATTCGTCCTTCCATAAACAACATAAAAACAATTACTTTCAAGTTCGTAAAAGCAGCAGCGTAGTCATTCGTACTTCTAATGGCGATATAAGTTCAATTTGATGTTTTCGGAGTAACAGGGCGAATTTTCCAGCGAGACCATTCCATGTCTTTCCCCGATGGTTTTAAGTAAATTGAAATCGGATGAGGGCATACATTGATAATGATGGGCGTTTCGGCCTAACTGCAGTTTCGTCCGATTCCATCGACTTGGTTCTGACTTGGGAATCAAATAAGGAACTTTTATATATTTGGTTATTCAATGTCATGAAAATAAAGTCACGTATTATTAGGTAATGAGGGTTTATTCTAACTCCTTGAAAGAAGTTTGAGGGGGACTACGTGATTCGCTCTGGAATGTAATGGTTTAAGAAGGGTTATATACTTACACATGTATATAATGTATATACATAGATACATACATCCATACATACATACATACACACACATACACACAAAACTACATATATATGTATATATATATATATATATATATATATATATATATATATATATAATATATACCACTTATTTCAGTTTAATATAGCAAATAGCTACAGTACTGATGGGGACGACGATAGACTCAAAATGACATCTCAATAACTCTTTGAATGTCTCTTAACTTCCGAAACTAATGGAACTCAGGACTTATTGCCTCTCGTAGATCTTTGGTTAAACGTTGCTGACAGAAAGATAGCTTTAGTGCGGAGACAAAGTTAAGAAATACTTCTGGCGCAATGCTCCCCACCTCTCTCTCTCTCTCTCTCTTCTCTCTCTCTCTCTCTCTCTCTTCCCCCCGGGCGCAGAGTTCAACCCAAATCAGTTTGAACAATTTGGTTTTTTCTTTAAATAAATATTCCTCAGAATTATGTTCAAATCAAAACCCGCAGTAACCTTCTGGTGGTCACTAAGTGCCACAATAAAAGCAAAGTATAAAAATATCGGCAATTTATCGTAAAGGGTTCAAAATGAAGAAGTAAGGATATTACCTGCTAGATATTTTCATATAACTCTAAGTCCCTGTAAGCCGGCAATGGATCAGAATTCTCTTTGGAACTTTATGCTTAACTTGTTCAAGAAACTCATTTCATTTGAAAAATGTCTCAATCGTAAACCTTTATATGACATAGAGAATAGTGAGCCAAAGTTAATACTAAAGTGTGTCAACGTAAAGGCAGAGATAGACGAAGCCAAAGTGAAAAGTAGATAAATTAAATTTTAAAATGTTATAATTTAATGACACAAATACAAGCAAACAAATAATAATGGAATAACTTGAAATGAAATTAGGGGGAAAAGTGCGACATTTACAGATGAATAACTATGCAATCATTAAAATTAATGATTATTTCCATAAATATATATTCAGTAATTGAATAAAGATGAATGAACATTACTTAACAAAACATCAAGCTAAAAACAACGGAAAAAATATCTTCGCATTACGGATATTACGCAAAAAAGAATAAATAAATAAAAACAACAGACCACCGAAGCAACAATGCAATTCAAGTGGCAATAGCGGCAGAAGCGCAGCATTCTCTAATCGGTGCCACAACGCATTTTTCAGAGGTTTATCTCCTGGGGTTTCCAGAGGGAATAAAGTGAATTAAATTCGGAAAAGTGCGCCGTTGAATATTGATGGCCGTTTTGTACTGACACTAGTTTGTGTTCGATTTCCTCGATATTTTTCTGGATTTGGATTACAATGAAAATAATCTGTTCGATTTCAAAGCGACAGAAATAATTTTACGACATTTTTTTTCGACTCCACCGAAAGGTGGTTGAAATGGCCCCCGTGAATTGTCACCGTTAATTCATCACCAAACAACAACGTAAACAGTCATAAATCCAACAAAGCAAACGCATCAACAACAGTCCATTAAGACGTTAACATAGCAGACACAAATGACAGAGAGAGAGGAGAGAGAGAGAAATAGCAAGAGCTCATTGGAGTAGCACAGAGCCATTATTTGTTGAAGGACAGAATACGAGGATCATGGCGACTGCAACAAGATTTATTGTTGGCATAGTGCCCTCTCTCTCTCTCTCTCTCTCTCTCTCTCTCACTTAATTCAGCCAAAGTAGATCAGTCCTATTCATTACTTTTCATAGTCTGTCCGTCCGCACTCAGATCTTAAAAATACCAACTGAGGCTAGAGGGCTGAAAATTGGTATGTAGATCATCTACGCTCCAATCATCAAACATACCAAGTTGCAGCTCTCTAGCCTGTATCTTTTTTTTTTTTTTTTTTTTTTGTGTATTCTATTCAAGGTTAAGTTAGCCATAATGCAGCGTCTGACAACGATATAGCACAGGCCACGACCGGGACGTGGTTAAAATTTCATAGGGTGCGGCTCATACAGCATTATATTGAGACCACCGAAAGATAGATCTATTTTCGATGGCCTTGAATACGATGTACAGAAAACTCAATTGGGCGGGAGAAACTTCGCTTAATTTTTACTTATATTTTTAATGTCTGTTATTACAGAAAGAGATTATTTATCAGTTATTCAGCATTGCGATTAAAGAGAGATTCAGTGCAAGGAATCCATTCATTCATTCATTCATTCATTCAGTCAGTCAGTCAGTCAGTCAGCCAGTTAGTCAGTCAGTTATTCATTCAAGATCCTCTTGTAGTCGCAAGGCACTTTTAATCTCCGCGAAACTTATTCCTTTAACATTGTTCTGATAAACTTCTTGTTTTGATAAAGGTAGAGAAGAGCAATGAACCGATTTTAACGAAAGAAATCAGGCAAAGAAAAAGTAAGAAAAATAAATATTTCTTTGACATTCATACAATGTAAGCAATATAGATAGGCAGTGTAAAATTCAATAATTTATGGGCTGTGCAAGATCATGTTGCAGTCAAATTAAGATTATGTAATGAGGCAGAAATAAATTGTTCGTAAACCCATAAAACAAATATATAGTTAGAATTTGCTTCGGTACAAATCAAATAAGCATGAAACTCCATTTACACCTTCCGATCACAAACACATTTGTACAGGAACCCCTTTCCTTCCTTCCTGACGACTGCTTTACCAGAAAGTCTTGAGAGAGAGAGAGAGAGA
This sequence comes from Macrobrachium nipponense, assembly GCF_015104395.2. Taxonomy (NCBI): domain Eukaryota; kingdom Metazoa; phylum Arthropoda; class Malacostraca; order Decapoda; family Palaemonidae; genus Macrobrachium; species Macrobrachium nipponense. The sequence goes on along the minus strand of NC_061105.1, from coordinate 46,434,096 downwards.
GAAGAGAGAGAGAGAGAGACTGGATAAAGGAAATATAATATCACCTTTGAAATATATTTTTTGGTCGTAAACATTTTTTACTAAGGAGATCGCCATTCAAGCAGACATGCACAGATAGACAGCGTATCGCTTCACAGCAAAGAAATGGTACAACTAAAAGAGGCACATTTCGTACGTCCAGAAAGACCGCTGCCGATCACGAGACCGTCAAAATGAGAGAACCTCTGATGGCATTACAGAGAAGGTTTATCATGGCTCCCAAGAACCTTCGATTTCGTTCTCCACATTAAAATTTCACTCGTGTGTGAATATTTAATGAATTTCCATTTCTCTGAGTTTACTTTGCCCAGAATTCAATGGCGGAGACTTCCTTCCCACCAGAAAAGGGGCGTTTCGTTACTGTGACCCTAAAGATAAGTGGAAACCTGGAGGAGCAACTATTTTTGGTATTTACCGAAATTAATTTTGAGAATGGAAAGGGAAATTAATAATATATTTTCTGTAAGCGCGTGTTTGGGGACACAGAAAGTGAATGAAAGAGGCAGAAAAAATTAACTCATTTATAAAATTAACAGGAATAAACTCTTTGCTGTGAATGAAGCTATCTAATCTAAATTTGAGTTTTTTTTTTGTTGTTGGATCAACTAGGCTAAAGAGAACGAGCAGCACGTGGTGTAATTCTTAAATCTCAATTTATTTCGGGAATACTACAAACATATCCCTTACAGACCTTACAGACCTTACATCTTGTTCGGGTTACCCCAGGTCCCTCAGTGTGAGGCACCTCTAATGTCTACCAGAGAGTTGCTAGTACATCTTCCAGTATATTTTGCATCTTCCAATCTTGGTATGGTCTGGGATGCAGTTTAGATATTTGTCGAGCTTATTCTTAAACACATCTACGCTCACTCCTTTTATATTCCTCAGATGAGCTGGCAATGCATTGAATAGACGCTGCATTATCGATGCTGGTGCGTAGTGGATTAATGTCCTGTGTGCTTTCCTTATTTTCCTGGTATAGTTTTGGGCCCTATTAATCTACCTCTGCTTGCTCTTTCTGATATTTTTAGCTCCATGATGTTTTCAGCTATTCCTTCTATCTGTTTCCATGCCTGAATTATCATGTAGCGTTCTCTTCTCCTTTCTAGACTATATAATTTTAAGGATTGTAGTCTTTCCCAGTAGTCAAGGTCCTTAACTTCTTCTATTCTAGCTGTAAAGGACCTTTGAACACTCTCTATTTGTGCAAGTATCCTTTTGATAGTGTGGGTACCATATCATATTCGCCAAGTATTTCAAGTGGAACATACGAACATATGTTTTATAAAGCATAATCATGTGTTCAGCTTTTCTTGTTTTGAAGTGCCGTAACAACATTCCCATTTTTGCTTTACATTTTGCCAATAGAATTGCTATTTGATCGTTGCATAACATGTTCCAATTCATCATCATACCAAGGTCTTTAACTGCTTCCTTATTTGTGATTGTCTCATTATTAGGTCCCCATATGCATATGCTTTCCTTCTCTGTCTCCATATTTTATTGATTCAAATTTATCAGAGTTAAATACCATCCTATTTTACCTCTGCCCAATCATATACTTTGTTAAGGTCTCTTTGTAGCGTGTTCCTATCTTCATCACAAGTAATTTCTCTACTTATTCTTGTGTCATCGGCGAAACTACTCACTACCGAGTCCTTAACATTACTGTCTATGTCTGCAATCATAATAACAAACAGTAATGCAGCTAACACCGTACCTAGTGGCACACCGGAAATTACCTTAGCTTCATCCGATTTCTCATCGTTTGCAATAACTATCTGTTTTCTGTTGTGTAAAAATTCTTTTAACCATCTTCCTACTTTATCCATATATTATGTTTTCTAATTTTCTTCGCTAATGTATTATGGTCTACCTTGTCAAAAGTTTTTGCAAAGTCTAGATAAACCACATCTGTTTCATTTCCGCTTTTCATATTTTTGTATATGTTTTCACGGTGGACTAACAGTTGGGTTTGTGTACTTTTTCCGGGAACGAAACCATGTTGTCCTATATTAAACAGATTATTTTTTATTAAATGTTTCATAATATTTTTCTTCATTACCCTTTCATACACTTTCATAATATGTGATGTTAGACTCACAGGCCTATAATTACTTGCTTCTAGTCTTGATCCACTTTTGAATGTAGGGGTAATATATGCTAATTTGTACTCATCATAAATCGTGCCTGTATCTACACTTTGTCTTAATAATATTGCAAGTGGCTTTGCGATAGAATGAACCACTTTCTTTAACAAAATAGCAGGAACTCCATCAGGCCCTGCTGCAGCTCCATTTTTAATTTTTTCATTAATAGCCTGCACAATATCAGCTTCATTAATATCTATGTCAGCTAAATATTCACTATTTTCGTCTCTTACTTCTATCATTATCTTCATTATCTATTCTAGGGTGAATTCTCTCTTATATCGTCCGCCAAATATGTTGCATATTTCCTTTTTTTCATTCGTTAATCTCCCTTCAATTTTCTTAGAGGGCCTATTTCTATTCTTCTTTTATTCATCTTTTTGTCGCGTATGAGTATAATAGTTTGGGGTTTTGCTTGATATTTATTACGGTTTTTTCTTCCAAGTCCCGTTTTTCATTTTCTTTTGATTGTATAATCTTTTGTTCTGCATTTTCTATCTACTTTTTAGTTTTATAACTTTCCATGCATTTTTTTCTTTTGCAAGACCTTTTTTCCACTTTCTGATTTTTTGGAACAAGATCTTTCTGTCTCTTGGTATGCATGATTGTGTTGACTTTTCTTCTTCGGTATATATTTATCCAATATTTTCTCTAATATTTTATATAATATCTCCGTATTTACCCTTATGTCATCACTTACGAAAAGGCTATAGACACAAGAAGGTGAGAATCTTCTAAGATATATCCGTGAAACTTTACACTTTGTTGGATATTTTTTTTTTAGTAAAAAAAAGAGGAAAATCTCAACATGACTGAAACTGAACTCCTACCAAATCTCTGTTGTGAAAAGATCTCTTTTACGTTTATGTTGAGAAATAGGTCTTCTACGGAAAGCATCATCCAATTAGGCGTTGCAGGACACATTTTCCAAGATGTTTTCCCCTTTCCTTTCACATTTCATTTCAGAGCGACAAGGGCAAGGGTATATACAACGTTCAGTAGTAGTTTTGGGGATTCTTTTTCTAATATTTTTGAAGGGGAAAAAGTTATGATTTGCTAGTCTACTTACTTGTAACGAAATGAAATAGATAAATACGGTTGAGGGATAAGGAGATTTTTTCGAATATATATATATATATATATATATATATATATATATATATATATATATATATATATATATATATATATATATATATATATATATATATATATATATACATATATATATATATATATATATATATATATATATATATATATATATATATATCTATATATACATATATATATATATATATATAGTATAATATATATATATATATATATATATATATATATATATATATATATATATATATATATAGGCTTAAAAATCACAGTAGATACACGTGACTTCATTAAATAAGCGAATCCACAGGAAAATGATAGTCAGAAATCCAAGCGCTTTCGTCAAGGAGCGAATGAGATACAATTGGAGAGAAAGGTCTAAGGTACACAACAAGATCAAGAATACCAGATGGCTAATTGTCAAAAGGGTAAACAATTAAAAGAGATAATCCAGGATTATTGGATATCACATGGTCACAAACCTAAACAGATTTGAGCCTAACCATTTTTAATTTGTTTATTAAATTTGTTTATTAAAATGGGAGTTCACTGTCTGTGTAGGATCAGACCTCAGTTTCGTACAAGTATCAGTATCATTTAGCAATGTCATTATTTTACTTACATAGTCACTTTTATTCATTAGTACCACTGCATTAGATTTATCTGCTTTTGTCACTTTCACTGTTTCGTCTTCTTTAATTTTCTTAACAGCCTGGAGAAATCTCACGGGTAACATATGAGGGGGAGAAGGTTTACACTGAGCCCACAATACACAATACCTTTACAAATATTGATATCATCAGGGCATAGGTTTTGATTAAATTTTTCCAAATAACAAAAGGATTTTGAATGTCGACACAGTCCAGGTTACCATTAAATACACCAAAGCTTAACCCATATCCCAAAGCCGCTGTCGTAGCACCATCCACTGGTTTGTCTGATAAATTAATCATGAAGTCCACGTTGGCATGTTAGCCCAGTCGCTTTCTGCAATAAGATTCTTCAGCTTGACTTGAAGCCTCCTTTCAAGACGGTTGCAGCACTTTCTCAATTTTCCGTAACAATAATCCAGCATCCGAATCTTCCAATCGACAGGAACCGTCTGATTAGAGCCATACTGTCTGCTTCTAAGTGTATGAAACGCATCATCTACCTCCAGGCTGCATATATGAAATTCCTTTGCAAAAAGTGTGATAAAGTCTATTATGGACAAACTGGTAAAACTCTTTCACACGTCATCCAACAGCATCAATATTCTGTGAGAACTGGGCAAATAATCGAATGCATTAATTCGTACATATGGAGATTTAGATCATCCTATCAACTGGAGTCAAGCAATGAGCCTTAATCCCATGTAATCTTCTTCTTCTTCTTCCCAGTTTTTTCCCATTTTTATATGGGGTCGCCGTTTCGGATGAGCCGTTTCCATCTATTTCTATCTTGCGCTTCTGCCTCATAAGTAAGTCTCCTCTCACACAGTCCTTCCATCTCTTTTCTTGGTCTCCCTCTTTTTCTTCTTCCTTGCACCTCCACCCCATAGTATGTCTCCCAGCGTGGTCCTCATCTCTCCTCAACAGGTGTCCATACCATCTCAGCCTCCCCTCCTGCACTTTCTTTGATACTTCCACCACCTTAGTTGACCCCCTTATGTAGTCATTTCTGATCCTATCCACTCTTGTTACCCCAGACATCCACCTAAGCATTCTAATTTCTGCTACATCCATCTTCTTCTGCTCTGCTTTTCTCATGCTTGCTGTTTCCGTACCATACAGCATTGCTGTTCTTACCACCGTCTTGTGAAATTTTCCTTTTAACCTAAGCATCACTCTTTTGTCACAAAGAACTCCCGAGGCCGCTCTCCAGTTGTTCCAGCCTGCCTGTACCCAATGTTTTACTTCTTCTTCCATACTTCCTCCAGCGTTAACAAAAGATCCCAAATACTTAAAACTTATCAACTCTCCTTATTTGCTCTCCACCAAGCTGAATACTTTCTCTATCATCCCCCTCAGTGGTGGTACACATATATTCTGTCTTGGATCTACTTATTCTCATTCCTCTGTCCTCCAGTTACTTGTCTCCATCTTTCCAATTTCACTTCCAGATCTTCCCTGCTCTCTGCACACAGAACAATATCATCCGCATACAATATGTTCCATGGTACTGTCTCCCTTACTTCCTCTATTATTACATCCATACTATGTTAAAGATAAATGGGCTCAGAGCCGACCCCTGGTGTAATCCTACTCTCACCTCAAAACCTTCTGTCTCCCCAACACTGCTCCTCACTCTGGTAAATACATTCCGGACATCTCTTGTATCAATCGCACATACTTCTCTGGGCACCATCTTCTCCCTCAGGGTCCTCCATACCTCTTGTCTCGGGACTCGGTCATAAGCCTTTTCAAGGTCAATGAATACCATATGTAGGTCCCTTTGTCTTTCCCCGAATTTCTCCATTATTTGCCTCAGACAAAATATACCATCTGTTGTTCCCCTTCCCTTCATAAATCCCATCTGCTCTTTACCTATTTGTACTTCTTCTCTCAGTCAAGCATCTATCATCCTTTCCAGTATCTTCAAAGTGTGGGACA
>NC_061105.1:46408206-46418206 GCF_015104395.2 Macrobrachium nipponense | reverse complement strand
ATAAATATTTCCACTAGATACCATCAGCTTCAATGAGGTACTTGTTAGTAATATATATATATATATATATATATATATATATATATATATATATATATACTATATATATATATATATATATATGTGTGTGTGTGTCTGTGTGTGTGTGTGTGTGTGTATGTATGTATGTGGGCGCGCGTGCGCCTGCATTTATTTTGCATATCTTCAGAACACGTGCATCCAGGAAATCCAGAGGGTTATGTAATGCACATATTAAAATTTACTTTCGGGGGAGAAAGCCCCAAATGATTCATTGCTTGTGATGGAAGCAGCAGCAGCAGCAGCAGCAGTAAGCACTTGCATGCATCCATGGGGGAAGATTAAGTGTCTCGCTGCTTGCATCATGCTAATGAAAAATGTGGGGAGGGAAGGGGGGGGGGGAGGAGGGGGGGGGGGGAGGAGTAATGCATTTTCGACCGTTTTCTCGTTTCCTTTTCGTTCTGCTTCTCTTTCCTTCTCTCGTTTTTTATTATCTATGTTGATGACGTCATCCCAGTCTATTTTTCCCGTTCTGGGTTCGTTAACTGAGCCCAAATCTGTTATAAATAAATGAATTATGAATGCGCGCATTCCTGTGCATTTGTGAACATTCAAGTATGTAGTATGTATATGTTCCTACTGTGTATTTCATCCATTATGCGTGTATGATTTCCGTGTGTTTTCCTGCCTTCATGGATAAATTGTATTTGCTCCTACTGTATGTTTTGAATATATGTGCGACACAACGCGCATGCGTGTGTCAGTATCAATGTGTATTTCATGTGCACTTGAATGTGCCGTCAAGTTTTTTGAGAACATTCGTCTTCTTTCCGCTGCCGCTCCTATCATGAAATGATGTGTTTGCTTTCAGGGAAAAAGTCCAAATGATTCACTGCCTTGAGTAGAGGCAGCGCAAGCATTCCGGATATGCTTGGTAAGCATATCTTTGCTTGCATGCTTTATGGAATGAGATCTTGGACATAAGGGTAACTTTTTGGCGTTTCCGTTTTTTTTATAGTTCCGTACCATTATAGATATCATTACTAATAATATAGTGATTATGTTACTGTTATTATTAACAGTTAAGTAAAGCTGGACAGTTTCTTCAACTGCATTCACTACCTGATTGTATTCTTTGCGTTTCTCATCATCAGGTTTTTTTTTCTTTTTTTTTTTCTTTTACTTCAAGGGTTAAGTCGTACGTTAAATTTTTAATACTGAGTAGAAGTGAACTAATTACCTTTAAGTGCTGCTTACTCTTTAGGAGTTTTCAAGTATTACTCAATAAGCCATCTGCGGAAACATGATGACTGGTTGTTGCAGATCAAGCTAGCCACACACACACACACAAAGGCAGCGCAATTATCTTGAATTTACTTTACTGTTTTTGCCTAATTATACATAAACTTCCACGGAACTTGTGATTGGCTCTCTTCTGCCCCAGCCAATGCTAAATCTCAAATGAGTGTTTTTTTTTCTCAGGCGAGGTCATATATCTATGTTTTTATCGATAAATGTATAACGAACCAGCATTATTAATAAACAAACTCGACCTAATCTTTATTTTAGGTAGGCTGAACTATCATGGCATCCACGTTGAATTATTCAAAGCTTTTTTTCATTGTTACCTTCTGGATACGGATAAATATATTTAGTATTACCATTACTAATCTAACGTGACCACAGTGCAACTGAAAAGAAAAAAAATATTAACTACAGAAAAATTAAGGGTAGGTACAGAATTCTAGATTTCACACAAACAAAGTGACAATATTTCCTTCAATTTATTGAAAATTAGTATATGAAATTAAAAGTAATGAGATAATCTGTTAATTTGCAACCATTTATTAAAATACGTACAGCTTTGTACGAATACGCGCATTAACATTTTTGTCCATAATTACGTGGGAAACTAAATTCCATTTTAATAGCAGCGTAAAATTCGCCAACCAGAACTCGTGAACAGAAGCAGATACAATATGCATATGTTGGAACCATTACAATCTGAAAAAAACTGACAATGGCTGTACAAAAGTACTTTGAAAAGTTAAGGGTACGAAAACACAACAGTCATGGAGAACTAATATCATGGAGTATTTGCATTTCGCATCAGATAAAAATGAAGCGAATGCAAAGTTGTGCCGATGTATTTTCATTCTTGAATTCCGCACCACAAATGAATGTCTAAATCCGTAGGTACAGCGGCGTCTAGATAATATTCCCACTGTAACTGGAGTGGGAGAGTAATGATTGGGCTGGAAATGGGAATATACAATAAGGCAAATATTAACGCAATAACGAAAGGAATGAAGGAAGCAGTTGAGGAAAAGAAAATAAACGCTCGTGAAGAAAGTAAACAGAGCACATTTTGCAATACGAAAGGAAAGAAAGGGAGAGAAAAAGTTTTAGGGTGAGATAAAAGTTGCAGAAAATAAACTTCAAGAAACCAATAAGGAAAATGGACGCTATTTGTTTCGTGGAAGCTGTAAGACTTCTGCTTCTAAACGGATTTCCACAAGAGAGAGAGAGAGAGAGAGAGAGAGAGGAGCAGAGAGAGACGAGAGAGGAGATGAGAGAGAGATAAAACCAGCAGTATCATAAAACTAAGACATGAAAATGCAACCACCACCACGAAGGGAAGACGCTCGAGTGAGCCAGAGAAAGTCGTCATATTTCCCACAATGTCAAAGGTCGTCATTTACGTCATAATCTGAGGTGATGACAAGGCAGACCATTAAGATATAAAAAGACGAGTCACAGGGTTATTCCATTTATGAAACTTGAGCTGTTAAGCCAAGCACTGGGGCACTTTCGGCCATTCACAAGAAAGTGAGAAAAAGGAGTTGTAGCGGTTGAACAGCAAATCAGAGAGATCCAGAAAATAAAGGAGATAAAGTACAAGGACCTAAAGAAGAAACCGCCACAGCTACTCTCGGAAGTAACAGTTGGAGGAGATAGACAGCAAGCTTTAAGAGAGGAAGCGGGAATGGAGGTAAAGTAAAAGGCTAAAAAGTAGATGCTAGCTAGGGGTAGAAGGGACCTGTAGAGACCCTTTAGTAGTGCCTACAGTGCAGCACGCAATGTGCACTGCATGGAGTTATATAAAAACTGTAAGCTCTCTAGTCACTTGATAAACTGCAAATCACGCGGTTAGTTCGAAGCTAATGATATAATGCTTATTCGACTCCCTACAGAGAATGGTTCCATAATGGGGTATTGGGCAAGCCATCACACGCTTAAAAAGAGTTAATTAGACAAACAATTTCTACTCGATATGTTCGCAGTCAACAGCCAACATGCCGTAGTATTTCTGCTTCTTTCTAGTTTGGCCATTATTGAACATCGTTACATGTAAATTGCTTTTTCCCAAACACAAATGTTGAAAGTATTTTGCAAAGTCATTTCAGGCTCTTCTGGACTGAATGGCCGAACTACCCCGTTCAATTTGTCGGCTTTGATGAGTTGGAGTCGCTCAATTGTGCCCTGGGTAATTTCAGCCACAGATCTCTGGTTTTGCAAGTAATTGCATGCAAAATTATGAATAAAAAAAATCTGTAATATTGTGATTGTGTCTTCGCAGAATAATTAGTTAGATGCTGTGATGATCGCCTCCATATTTCAAGTTTTGGTACATTTTTTTTAATGTTAACAAAACATGAAACTCTTACCCTTCTTCCTTCTGTCCTGACTGATAACAACCTTCCTTCCTGCAGGAGGAAGGTTTTCTGCTTCCTCGGAAGTAAAACCTCTGTTTTACACCTTTCAGCTTCTTCTCTTATCCTCAGAGGCAGACTAGAAATAGTCAGCGGCTCTCCGTCGCGGCTGACTTTACGTGAAAACATCGAAAATGAATTTTATTCGAGTAGCATGAATACTGCATCCATATTTCAGTTTACCCACTGAACTTCAGGCAACGAACACCTAATTATACAGAAGTACGCAAATGCAACAGCGTCATTTGTTTGTTTAATGATGCATAATTAATGAGATAAGAACTGGTGAGTTGAGGGATGCGGTATACTACCTGTATTTTTACTTGACATGCACCCACGCATAATGCTTGTTTTCCTCTGCAAGTAATTTCAGAGAGAGAGAGAGAGGGAGAGAGAGAGAGACGAGAGATGAGAGAGAGAGAGAGAGAATTTCTAAGAGTGTCAGCATAATGACGTCAAATTGATACAAATGATTTTTTTTTTTAATAAAAAGAATAGAAAGTGTTTTTTTTTCTCAGTCATGATATTCTGGGAAAAAATGGACCTCGACTGTTCTCGAAGTTTCCTTCCAAGTGGAAGGAGAGAAGCTGAATAATGGTCCTTTTATGCCTCAAATATTCTGATGTAAATTTTTTGAAAAATGAATGAAAGTCTCTCTCTTCCGTGTTTACCTATTGTCTCGTCTCCTTTCAGACATTTCTTTCTTTTTTACACATGCGTGAGCAATATTCCCACCTGCCTTCTCTCTCTCTCTCTCTCTCTCTCTCTGTCTCTCTCTCTCTCTCTCTCTCTCTCTCTCTATATATATATATATATATATATATATATATATATATATATATATATATATATATATATATATATATATGAAAATTTTATTTTTTATTTTTACACATATTGGAAACGAACCTCGGTCCCCCGAGCGGCGGGCGGCAGGCCAAGGCGATACCTAAGTACTCCATAGGCTACCTAATTGTAAATACTTAGAAGTAAACATGTTACAAAGTGATTTTGTGGGCTTATTTTTCAAATTAATTATTATTATTATTATTGTTATTAAGTTATTGATTATTTATTATTATTATTATTATTATATACTTCATAGGGAAGGAGTAATTCAAATGAAATGTTACCGACTGCCTCGTTGGTGTGTCGGATGGGAGGAGGGAAAAATTCATTGTTATTTATATTCGGCTTCAGAAACCTGGCCGGGAAAAACCTCATGAACGGAGTACTTAGGGTCCAACCTCTTTTATGACCTTGGTACCTCAGTCGATATATACTACCTTGGCCTGTCACTCTGGAGACAAGGTTCGTTCCACATGTCAGCCAAATATGTGTTTCTGTGATATAGGTATATATGTTGTGGTGATAAATAAGCTCTGTCTCATATCAAATATATTGCTATGGTACAAACCTGCTGTCTCTAGCAATCAAACTGACTATGTATTCCAAAATATTTTTCGCAAATGTTTCTTGGGTCATAATCATTTGTGAGGATATTTACAAGTAGTAACTAACTAAATGTAAATTTACAAAAGAAATTGCCAGCTGAGAGAGAGAGAGAGAGAGAGAGAGAGTAGAGGTAGAGAGAGGGGGGGGGGGGGTTGAAAAATTCCGTAAAGTTTCCACTGACCATCAACCCGGCTACAATTACAGGAAAATTCCGCAACAAGAGTAGAGGGGGAAGTGTTGTAACGAAGCAACTGGCTAATTAACTCGGGACACTCCCCATTGTTCGTCACTGTAACTCTCACGCGAATTTCGAAAAACTGTTCCTTTTCCTCATGATATTTTGGAGCTGAAATCTAACGGACTTTTCCCATTGATATTATTGTTTCTTTTGACAATAATGGCCGATTCAGCTGCGTTAATGTTATACAGGACTTTCCCAAGCCTCCTTATTGTTAATTCTTCAGTACTGCTTAGACTGGCAAGCAATACTGAAATATTAGCGATAAGGAGATTTGAGAAAGTCCTGTATAAAATGAATGCGACTGAATCAGCCATTATTTTCAACAGAAGTTGTTTAAAAGAAGGTCTACTTCCCAACTATTATTATGTATTATTATATTTTAGCGCTTGTTATTTCCATTGAAATTATATGCCAGGAAAATACAAAACTTCAATCAGCAAAACAACGAAATATTAAATGTTTCTCTTCCATCACGCCTTGTACGCGAATTCTTAAGGTTAATGGTGCTCAAGCAATCACCTGTTTGATTCAAAGGCCAGTGTTACACCTGCCATTTACTCCGACACGTCTGAGGTTTTTTCTGTGTTTTAATTATTTGAACAGATGATTATCGTATATATACAGAGAGAGAGACGCAGAGAGAGAGAGAGAGAAATTGAACATGACAGAGGAAAATTTGCGAATCTAGAAAATATCTAATTAGCTAAAATAATCAAAATAGGGAAGCAAAAATGGGTAAAGACGAGGTATTTAGAAAAGGAGATATGGAGAATAATAAAAATATATACGTAAGGAATTCTAAAAGGTAAAGAAAGGAAAGGTTACTAAGCTTTCTTCTTATGTTCAAATAATATATTATTAATAATAATAATTACCGGATATATTTGGAATAAAGGCTCAACACTATCAACGAATATTCCGAATAAAAGATGATCAATGAAACGCCGAATCCAGCCCAGGAAGGAACAGTCAGCATTAAGAGAATGAGGTCAGGTCTGAATAAACATGAGAATCCGACAGTTTCCCTTTCGGTTCTGACCCTGAATTGCATTGTGGGATTGGTAAGTTGATTTGACTATGGGATGAGGTGGGAATTCTCTCTCTCTCATCTCTCTATCTCTCTCGTCTCTCTCTCTTCTCTCTCTCTTCTCTCTCTCTCTCGCTCTCCTCCTCTCTCTCTCTCCTCTCTCTCTGAAATCTATGGACACAAGAAGACACAGCTATAGAGTCTCTTTCCTTCTCTGTTTATTTTGGGACAGTTTGTTGAAGATAAACCAGAGAAATGTGTATTTATCGGGTTCATATAAAATATATCCAACTTTCAGAACCTTCTTTTTTAAAAGCCACCTGGCCAAAACCACTTGGCTTTCTCCTTCCTCTTGTTTTATGCCGAACTTTGGTGGTAAAATATCTTCGGAATATTATGATGTTCAGTCAAATTTCCCTGAAGTCTCAAGATGCTGTTAAACAGATTCGCCTCCAAGACGGTCTTTTTGTTTTAGGTAATCCTCCGGATTCCAATTGAGTTAATACTTCCAAAATTCTTTGAAGATCTAATTAACTGTGAACAGGTAAACAAGTAAACACGCGCACAAGAACATACCAAGAAACACACACCAAGATACTTCATGAAAAATAATTACACATCGGATGTCTGAGAGAGCCTTAAAACCAATGAACCTGATATTTCAATCAAATACGAAAGAGAAATGTCTCACCTATATATTAATTACAGCTCGAAAAAGAATTCACTAAATCAGCAAGATAGAATCTTGATCAATTTCAAAACTCTGCTGCCTGAACTCAAGAGGATCAGTCTGGATCAGACATTGCATTTCATTAGACAGGGAACACGATATCGCCTTGTTTGGAATATCCCGTAACTCCCGTGAAGCCTCAAATGAAGCCGCGTGTAATGCAATTAACATCTGACACTCGAAACAATAATTATTCGAAGATTATAGTTGAAGAATAAAATTACAGTTAGATCCCAAGAAGACCTATTCTGGAAATTAATTTAATCTGATTTGCCAAGCTCTTATCCTTTGGTCATAACGCACGTAGCTCGTTCGATAAAGAGAAGTTTACTTATATTATTAATTCGTAGCTGAATTTCTCATCATGATTCGTAATTCTGCAAATACTGCGAGAGAACATTTTAGAGAATGACAACTGGAGAAGACGTCGTGTGAGGAACATAATACAAAATTGATAGACAGACGATAGAATAAAGAATTTAGGCCAAAGGCCAAGCATTGGGACCTGAGAGGTCATTCAGCGCTGAAATAGAAGGTTTGAAAGGTGTAACAGGAGGAAAACCTCGCAACGGTTGCGCTATGAATCAAGTGTTAGGAGAGGATGGAAAGTAAGATGAAGAAAGAGAATATGAAAGGAGGTACAGTAAAAGGAACGAAAGTGGTTGCAGCTAGGGGCCGAAGGCATGCTGCAAAGAACCTTAAGTAATGCCTACGGTGCACCGCATGAGGTCCAATGACGGCACTAACCCCCTACGGTGAATACAAAATTGATGTTTTATGAACAGGATGACTGAAAATGATCACTTGGCGAAAGTGAGTCGCATTTCGGTGAATTGCCAGATATGATATTTTTACCAACATTGGGGATTGAATAACCTCATTAGGCCACGAGTTCATTACGATTACCACGCAATACGATATCAGGATACGGCACGAATATTATAATTCATTTTGCTAATGATTTTCACCTAACGTTTACTCAAAGACATCCGACTTGCCTCCATATCTTTGACATGAGATGAAGGCATTCCTTACTGAATATTTAGCTTTTGTTTGATTTTCATACTTTTTTGTTTGTTTTTTGATTAGGCGCTCAAAGGTCAGCTTGAAGCTCCCTCGTTCATCATTTGTTTTTAAACTCTCTGAAGACCGACGGTCTTTGTAAAGCCCTTATCACTGCTAAATACGTCCCCTTGTATGGCCAATGTTATGGAAGCTCCTGGTGAATTTAACCCGAAATCATCAAATACAAAATACCAACGAAATTTAGTGTGATATAGTAGAGGATTATCCAATAAAAAAAAAATCCCTCTCTCTCTCTCTCTCTCTCTCTTAGAAAAATGAGTGATTAGAACATAAACGAAAATTAATAACTGTTGTGGAACGTCGGGTGCCGCATATGTAGGCTTAACTGCCGTGGATTAATCATAGAAACGCTCTCTTTGAAAAATAGACTTCAGTGTTGAGCATCATAGAGAACATTTTAGAACAAAAGGAAAAAAATATAGACTCGTTAGCGACGGATTGAGATAATTACAGTGAATCAAATAATGGCGTTACAGTGATAAGGATAATGATATTGAATTGGAGGCAATTAATTATTTTTCTAAATTTCAGCTAATTTGTGTTCATTAGCCCTTTTCTCCCCTTTCTCCATGAGACGGAATATTGGGCATCACAGAATTCAACTGAATGAATCATTATGCCTTATACATTTGTATTCATACTTTTCATATGTTCGATTGAAAAAACCTCATTACCCGCGTAGTAATGATGCGCAAAGCAACGAAAATCTTCTGATATATATATTATTTAACATTCCTAAAAGTAGTGACATGTCATTCATTCATTCATCAATTTATTCACCTACAGATTTTAGTATTCATATGTTCCCCTGCCTCGCATCTTTTCTTGGCCATTCACAACAAAACGCTGCTCGTGTCTGTTTCATATTCTGTTCCTAAAGTATCCCCGTGGCCTCGTTCCTTTCCTTCAACGGATTCGTTTCGCTTCAGAATAAGCTTCTGAACTTATTGTAATCATTGTGATGACTTCAAACAATCTAACGACAGTTGGTCCGATAGCAAAAAACATTCATCAAATTAAAATGTCCTGGTATATTTCTGTCTCACAAAAGTATTAAGAGTGATATTAATACTCTTCAAATTTACATAAACCATTTGAGTATATGACTAAGGGTCATTGTAGAGATTGATTATACTTCATTAGTGCAAGTCATTGTGAATAAATAATATATATTCTAATACTGTAAGTCATTGTACATAAATAGTCTATACTTAGTAACCACAGGTCATTGTAGAAATATAGTCTATTCTTAATAACTATACGTCATTGTAGAAATATGAGATGATTCCTTAATACTGTAGGTAACTTTAGATATACTTTATTACTGTGGGTCATTGTAGAGATAGAAGATGATCATTTATAAGCACTATTCTGGTGGTAACTTTCACAAAGGATCCAAACGCTATTTTTTGTCTTCTAAATTAGCGTACCCATGATTATTAACATTATAATCATTATCGCCCTCCCTTCCAGAGTCAGACCAACATTTATGTCATTAAATTAGATAAAATTCAGACGGATCTGTACCGCTCCAACAATCACAAATCTAATTAGTGTTTGGAATCATTCGCAGCTACGAACCATCTCAAGTATCAAATTAGTTCCTATTCGCTTTCGTATCCCAAGTAATTTGGGCGTATGAATAACATTATTTACACGGCTTCGCGAGGAGAGAGAGAGAGAGAGAGAGAGAGAGAGAGAGAGAGAGAGAGAGAGAGAGAGAGAGAGAG
>NC_061105.1:46400706-46403206 GCF_015104395.2 Macrobrachium nipponense | reverse complement strand
TTGGATGGTGAAGATTTACTCAGTTAAAAAAAAAAAATTTTTTTAGTCTGAAGGAAGTTTTGGTTTGGTTTCTTCTTCTCGTTCGAAGTCAGTGAATTTAAGTATTAATGTATTCATCTGGGTTGAAACTCTTCTCTCAGAACTATTCAAACCGATGCGAGATCTTGGGTGTTTTGTTCTCTTCTCATTTGTCTAAGAATAAAGAGAAATTAAATAAAATATCCAATGTTTTACACACACACACACACGCACGCACACACACATACACACACACACACACACACACACACACACACACACATATATATATATATATATATATATATATATATATATATATATATATATTTATATATATATATATATATATATAATTACCTTTTTCCCTTTTAATAGCTGCATGCATTAATGGCATAATATCTCCCACAAACTCTCAAAGACAATTCCTTATATACTAAGATATAAATTCCCTGAATATATCCTTTCAACAAAACGTCCATTAAATTTCTATTTATATTTTACGAAATACAGGAATAACTGTGTACTGTGCTTTTCTGATTTGAAAATACGCATATGATATTGCAGTGCAATTATATTCCCTGCAGTGAAATAGCATTTATATTTCGCTTTAATTGCAACTCATTTCAATGCACCGTTAGTTTGATGTCTCTAATGGCCAGATCTAAAAGGCTTAAATGCATCTGCTGAGGGAAAGGGAAACACTCAGTGACTGAGAATCGTTCCAACAGCATATTTCTTAAGGGATGAAACGACGACTCTTTGTTTTAAAGGAACCAAGTGTCCATTTCGTTCGAATAGGTGATCTCCATCTTACGTCTGATTACCGAGAATACGGATTGTTAAGTGTTGTTCCCTGGAAATATTGTTTCTGCCGTTTATTCTTTGTTCTTCTGATCAGCTGTTCCTATATTGGGTGTTGAATACAGCTCCCTGAGTTTTACATTACTTTTTACACTCTTATCTTTTTTTTTTAATAATGATCGTGCTTCCTCTATTCCTCTGCGTGTCTGTCCTACCTCTATATCTTACCTCTTAATGGTTTCTCATTTAGAGCAGCCAAACTCAGGCAACATTTGGCCGCGCCAATCTAATAAGGGCGTTCGATCTACAGTGATAGACAACACCGTAAGATAATATTATATTATAAAAAGGAGAGACTATCCAATCCACGGGGACAGGCTGCCACATGATTGACCTTAACACCTCGCGATTTTCTTCCTTGAGTGGAATTACAGCTGCTCTTGGCATCCCACAATGTTGTTCTACAAGAGAGGCAGACTAATTACTCTTAATGCATATATATATATATATATATATATATATATATATATATATATATATATATATATATATATATATATATTTTTTTTTTTTTTTTTTTTTTTTTTTTTTTTTTTTTTTTTTTTTTTTTTTTTTTTTATTTATTTTTTTTTTTTTTTTTTTTTTTATATATATATGATAAAAAAGTGCAATACAGACGCATTCGGAAAAAGAGAGGATACACGAATATTATAAAAAGAAGATGAAAGGATACAGAGATATAAAGAGATTTTCTCATTAAGAGTAATCAGTCTGCCTCTCTTGTAGAACAACATTGTCGGATGCCAAGAGCAGCTGTAATTCCACTCAAGGAAGAAAATCGCGAGGTGTTAAGGTCAATCATGTGGCAGCCTGTATATACATATACAGATATGTATTCACTGAATTAGTTTCTGTGGCGGTTTATCGAATAAGAATACTGACTCGCTAAACTGACAGCGAATGATTAAGACGAACACAGACCAAAGAACTCAACCATAAAATCATTTGACTAATATATACAAAGGAGATAAATTTCTCAAGAGGAGCCTCTTAGAATATCTGAAGCTTCTTATTAAACAGAAGCTTAAATGCGCTTCATGGGGCAAATGAAAGGTCAGCGCGCTTGCGCACACTGTCCTCGAGAACGAACGTGCATCTGTCCCCAAGCGAGGTCTGGCGATGCATTAAAAGCAATTGATTGCAACGCCGACAATTCCCGAATAAATTTGTACAGTTTGGTGTAGTTTGTTAAAAATTCGCTTCGCCATCTGAGTTTAAGTATAGATTAGTTTACTATATGCATGTACATATGTATATGCATGTATGCATGTAAGTATGAATATTAATACTATATATATAATATATATATATATATATATATATATATATATATATATAATATACCTATATGCACGTATGTGATGTATATAGTATATATGTATGTATATATATATCTATCTATATATATATATATATATATATATATATATATATATATATATATATATTAAAATCTGAAAAAATTCCCGTTTCCCCCAACTGTAAGTTTTATGTAGAAATCTTAGGAGGAGGGCACACACTAACTGCAGAGGAAGACAGATGCGCCCTGGCAAATGGCTATCCTTCTGACAAAAAAAAAAAAAAATAAAAAAAAATAAAAATAAAACATCAGATTAAG
>NC_061105.1:46355706-46395706 GCF_015104395.2 Macrobrachium nipponense | reverse complement strand
CCATTATATTATTATCATCACTACCAGCCTGTCATCGCCCACATCTTGAAAATATGTCTAAATTTATTGAGGTAGCAACTGCTTTCCATCAATAAAACTGGTTGCAGTGTAGTATATATTTCTCATTTACGTATTTATCTATCTATATTATCGCCAGCAAAGGAAACAGGAAACCAATGAATATGAAGAACTAGTAACAGACGGTTGGGAAGCAATACGAAGAAAGGGGCTTAATAATTTTTACTTTTTTCCTATAATTAATCTTGTACTAAATACTGTAATGTACTTCAAATAATGTAACTGAAAGTAACCTATCTTGAACGTCGTCTTTATACGAAGAGAATTTATCATAATTGCACTAGTAAGAGACATCACAAAAGAAATCCAAACGATGATTGACGTAAACACGCTCGTTGTATTAATAGTAGTACACGAAAGGGATTTTCTTGGCAACGGCTCTCAGATCGTGCGTGACCTCGAGCGTCCTTCCTGAGCCTTATGGGAGCAGTGCGTGTTTATATCAACAATCGGATTCGCCGAATGGAGAAATAATCAAAGAACGTCACATCAGTTGTTATCTGAATGGAGCTTTTGTGAGGGTGCCACTGAGCTGACTGATCGGTTGCGTTACCTGTCGCACCAACAATGGGTCTTCTTGATCATTATTAAATATATATACTGAATTCATAGGAAATGTTCTCTTTCATAATTCTGTGGCTTCGGGACACGAATCTGTATGTATGTGTGTGTGTATGTGTGTCTTGTTTACAACAGTAATCGTTTATTGTTTGTGTTTCTTATGTGTTTTTATGGTTAAATATAGCTGCTTATTACCAAAACTTATAAATTAATGCTGACTTACCTGTTTCTCCTATCGTTGTCTGGTAACGCCTTATGTTTTTTCCTGAAATAAATGAAAACCGTGAGTATGATATCAAAACATCGGAAACTTAATCGTTTTCTAATATTGAAGGCAATTAGTCAGCTTTTTATTTAATCTGGGATGACGTCAAATATCTTTGAATTGAATCGTGATTGGCGATAGACCTGGAAAGTCTCTCAGTTGATTCACTGAGAGAGGAGCAATATGGCTTCGACGTTCATATTCATATTTCCTCTTGTGCTACACAACTCATTATATTTACTACAATGTTGTGAAAACAATGGAAGCAATCACCTGTTTGTTCAGCGATCACTTTGGCTACGGCAAGCGCCTCTAGATGGCGCTTAGTCTTTGAAATATATATGGGAAATGAAATTGCTGGTTTCATTGTCTCACTGGTCTGTAGAATTACCCAGGATATCAATCATGAAAACTGTAACTGAAAATATATACAAAGATTGCAACAATCTCTTGCAAAGTACAACAACGGCTGATTAAAAGATCCCGTGATTCTAGTTGTGGGTGTTATCATCGTACTTTTTAAAAGAGATACAGATGAAGAACAGTCGAGAGAAAGGTGATTAAGCCTCTAATTTCCTAAATGAAATAACTCTAAGCATAAACCACTAACCCATGGTAAGGGATTTCTTCACTCTAACAAGTAACCTCAAATGTCCGTCATTATAGGCCTAACTTCGGCTTCGCGAACATAACTGATAATATAGGTACTTCATTTGTTCCAAACTATTATGGACCCAGTCCCTGGAAATGATGGAAGTTTCTTTTTTCTTTCGTGTTTCTTGATATCTAAAATATCCTTCATTTTAAGAGGAATATCACTGGCAGCTTTTACAGTTTTACTCCATTGTTTTTGTTACTCATATTACACATAGTCTGACTTTGGCTGCACTACAGCAAACCAACGGCTTTCGAAATAAAAATATTTTTCCCCTTCTACCGAGCAATTCTGTAAGACACAGCAGACCAGTAACAATATTTTGTATGTGGAATACCAAAATGTCTAGATGAAATTTCAGTAACAGTTGAATCTCTACGGATTTTTGGTATGAGCTGAACAGATGGCTGCCGGGTTAATAGGCCTGTAACAAATAATGCTAAACCAACACAAAGTCTCAGAAGTTAACCATAATAAGTCTCACCCTGAAAATATATTTCATTTTCATTTCATAATAAATGAAAGGAATTACATGAAGCTATGTCGCTGTAATCAATGATTTGGTTGTGAATCTTTCCTGAAGCGACAAGGTGACTGTCTGTATCATCCATTATTATCTCTCATCAAACAAGAAAGCTTACAAGGTGAACTGTTCTGTCTTTCTTTGGCAGAAGTATATCTATCGTCAGAAATAATAACACAGGTCATTGTACCTCACCGGACTTGATAATCTATAATATACAAAAGAATAAATATCCACTAATATACCTTTGTCCATATATGAAAATTTCAATACCCATTCCCTGATGTCTTTGCTGAACGCAACTTTTCCCTCTATTTCAAGTTTGTGTTTTGCTTTATCGCTCTCTAATCATATCGCTTACTTCTGACCCAATATCGTCTGCCTGTCTGTCGATTTTTCCAAGCACTGAACAACATCAGTTCAACTCTTCAGCAACTGAAATGACCATCGTATGCAACGCGTCAGTTAAAGCCACTCTCAATTCCTTGGGTAAATAATCATGGTGGGTTTTTCTTTACAGTAATCAATTTATTTGAGAAACTAAGAACTAATTGTGTAAAGGTCTATTATGGTTATATATTATAAACACAGTGATCAGGTAATAGTGATTATTCTGATATTCTTACTATAGATTTAAATATTCATTTTTATTTCAGTGATCGATTGCGTAATGAGGTGATGGTTATTGTGATAAAGCTCATAATGATGATGAATATGATGTGTTTGCTGAAAGTAGTCTCCCTCATTCGTTGAATATTTCGTTCCTAAGTGAAAATAAAATTGTCATATCTGAAACTGGAACGAACCTGACATTTCCTCCTCTGACAGAAGTCCAAGTTTGGCAGTCCGAAGAGATAAGAGAGGTTTTGTCTCTTAATTTCCCAAAGATATGATGAGTGTGACGAGAATAAGTAAAGTGGAAAGGAAAGAAATATTCAAAGTTTACGAAATTTCGAATGAAATGAATGAGATGGGAGTAAGTACCTTCAGGCTATAATATTTCCTGGCGTCAGAATGTCTTCTAATCTGCAAAATAATTTCAAGAATTAATATTTCATTTAAAATCAAATCAAAACCTCAGCCTCCCTTTCACAGCACAAGGACCTCTGACGCCAAAGGCCATTTAATATGCTGGTCTTTCATCTGTAATTAAAGAGCATTTCATCTTGAGAGAGAGAGAGAGAGAGAGAGAGAGAGAGAGAGAGAGAGAGAGAAGAGAGGCTTTAGGATGGATGTATATATTGCAGTTCAGTCAGATTTAATATATAATCTAAGGAAAAAACTTATCCTTAGCAGGTCGGTTTGCTTATTCAACATTAAGATCTCTCTCTCTCTCTCTCTCTCTCTCTCTCTCTCTCTCTCTCTCTCTCTCTCTGTATTACAGTAAACAGACATTCATATATGGTAATCTTAGCCTGCTCACTTGAATAGACGAAAGGGGCAAAGTTAATAAACTTCATTATATATATATATATATATATATATACATATATATATATATATATCATATATATATATATATATATATATAATACATACATACATATATTCACATATACATATTTATGTGTGTGTAATTAATTTTGTTAGTGTTCCAAATTGCACGAAACTCCTCGATCATTTTAACCGCTTTTAATTCCTCTACTTATAAGGGAATCAAATTCAACCGTTCATATGCAAGTTCTACTGAAATCATCTGTCTATAAAAATTTTCCTTCCACCCACCCAGTGGATCTTCCTTCCACCTGGGTCTCAAGACTACAACAAAAACACAGCCGACATTCCGAAAGAAATCTGCGATGGCTGACGGCGAACAGAGAGAGAGAGAGAGAGAGAGAGAGAGAGAGAGAGAGAGAGTAATGATTGATTGTGTTCTTGTCTTTGCAATAATTTCGTACATGGAATCGAACGCCTTTTCTCGTGTTATCGTCTGTCCCGAATGCATTCGTGTTGTGAAACGTATAAAGGAACTGAAGGAATCATGCAAAAGATAATCTAATGGGTGTTTACTTGTCATTCTGTTAAATAATCCATTCCCTGGCCAGTGGAAGAAAATGTAGTTGGCCAAACTCTAAATGCCTAAGACTAAGAATTTTCCATATCTAAATCGCATACATTTGTTCCCTTCGGTCATTTCCTCTGTGTTTTTGTGAACGATTCTCTGGTTTTTTTTTTTAGTTTCTTCTTACACCATTATTGCAAGCCAAATGTGATGACCCATATTTCTTTGATATATTTTAATATGTTATGACGAGGGAGAGGATGTAGGTTAATGTAATATATGGTATCTGCCTGATGTAATAAGATGAAAATATTTCCTCCTGCCCTTCAACAAATCACCAATGTAGCATCAACTGTCGCTGACAAGAAAAGTCTTATCAGTATTACTACAAACACATCATCACCGAGAACCAAAATGCCCTAACGCCCACTGGATCCGGTGATTTGTTTCCAATTCCAAAAGAAAGCTTCGCTGAACTTACGAAGGAGGGCGAAATGATTTTGTTTCTCTTCGTGTGAAATTTCCTCCTACTTATCTGCATATCAAACAGCTTTTTTCGTTCCTCGCTTCATGTGACCTCGAGAGATTTGATTTGTCTGAAGAAGAGAGGTCCTCGAAGATTTCAGATTCCGCGAAGGGTTAGTCAGTCCATTCTGACAGTTTCATTTTCTTATTTGCTTCTCAACTTGTGTGCGTATATAGAGACGGGTGAACCGATGAAAACCAATGAATGAATACAGAATATGTTGTTTTTCACTAAGCCGTCCTTGTGTCAGCACGGGCTATTGCTCACCGAGCAGCCCGTAATATAGAATACCTTTTGTTTCTAAACCCTAAATTGGCAATCTTTTTTTATCCAGGTTTAATATATATATATATATATATATATATATATATATATATATATATATATATATATAGTGTATGTATATATAATAACTATATATATATATACTATATATATATATTATATATAATATATATATATATATATATATATATATATATATACATATATATATACACCATATATATATATATATATATATATATCATTCGAGCTACAAATGTCCTTAATATCTAATGAGAATTGAATGCATCATTGTGGAGAGGGACGTCCTAAACTCAAATTACTCAAGAAATACTACAATCAGGAAGCGTTACCTGGAAATGATCCCAGCAGCGTGGAATTGACATTTTAACTGATTCAAAATACCAATTCAAAGCTCATTTCTACTAGAGTTAACTCATCCGCTCGGAAGTCATTTTCAGGGAGCGAAAAATAACTGGATTCAAAAATACCAATTCAAAGCTCATTTCTACTAGAGTTAACTCATCCGCTCGGAAGTCATTTCAGGGAGTGAAAAATATACTTTTTTATGCAAGCCAGTATTTCGGGCACTTCAGAATTTAAAGTTTTCTCAGTTTTTGGGTTTTCTGTGTGTGTCTGTGTATGTGTGCGTGTACATGGGTGTGTGCATGCGTATATTTTGAGCTGAATTGTGATCAAACTAATTACTGACTAGAAAAGCCTACTGTATGCTAATAATTTAAAACCGTACAAATAAATTATATGTAGATATCTATCTGTTTAGATTAAAGGCCTTTCCTTTCCAACATACAGAGTATAATATAGATATAAGTAAAGATTATTCAATTTTACATTTCGTGGCTTATTCTCCATGCACGAAACGCAAACGATAATATCCTCTCAATGGAGATTTTGAAAAAGAATCGTGGCAAAACCGTTCACGTTTCCTTTGTATCCCAAGCTGTTTTTCGCTCCGTTTTTTAGCATCTGAACCAACACCATTTTCCCTCTGGCTGAATCATAAATCACTTTCCTTTCATCAACCTCAAAAGAGAATCAACTCCTTCATTTTTATTCAGATGAGCACTGCGGTCAATTGCACCCAATACAAGGCTTTTGTGAACGTTGCCATCATGGAAGGGTTATGTCACGAGCTTGAAAAGCTTCAAACAAAATTGAAGTTTCTTTTGAATCGGGCGCAATTTTCCGAAAAATCTGAAAAAACTAAGTTCGTTCGGGTGGATTCCTCGATTGAAGCGCATGAGGTCGCTCATTGCCATTTCATGGAGACCAGTTTTTTGGGAGAATATATTTGTTACTTGTTTGATGGTGAACCGCTTTAGAGAATATGTGTTTATTCATGTGCGTAGTAAGCAACGAATATTGATTTTATTTATATTAAATTGTTCCTTAGAATAAAGGGAACAATATTCTTTGGTACAGCATTATCCATATGGATGTCACTTCATCAAGAGAGGTTAACAACCTTTCCTGTAAGACTTGTGTCTGTGATTCGGGTCTAAATTAGTGACCTATTTCCTCCAACAGGATTCATTTCTGAATCACACAATATATACTTTTCTGATGCTTTTTTTACCAACAGGTAATGTTATATGTATACATTTAAAGTCTAGTATATTGAAAACAGAATTTGATTCAGCCCGGGAAACTGAGAACATGCCAGACTGAATCTGGTAATGGAAATCTAACTGAGACAGTTTATGAGAAGGGACTTACGACGGTCAGGCGATCTGAGACCATGACGATAATAGTTCTGATATAATAATAGACCCGATATGTAATTTGAATGAATGATCGGTCAACTGATTAATACGGACATTCTCTCTCTCTCTCTCTCTCTCTCTCTCTCTCTCTCTCTCTCTCTCTCTCTCTCTCTCTTTCCAAGAAAAAAAAAAAACATTTAAAAAGAAAGGGATTTGTCTAGATTACATATCATAGCCTGAGAGTTATACTCAGGTTTCGCTTCCTTGGCCTCCTATTTCCAAATTACTGTCTTCTATCACTTGTGTCATTTATCTGCTATCTGTACTTTATTATTTATTTGAGAGAAGTCCCATTCTAAAGGCAGTGTTGCAGAAGATAATTATATGGTTAGTCATCTGACGTGATGAATGCAATAGGTAAGAATAGCGAAGATATGAATAATACCGTTGAAATTGCAACTATTATTATTATTATTATTATTATTATTATTATTATTATTATTATTATTATATTATTATTATTAATTAATTATTATTATTATTATTATTATTATTATTATTATTATTATTATTATTATTAAAGTAAATCCACCATAATATGTCTGTTTGATCTTGTTATTTAAAATACAAAGCTTTGTATTTTAAATAATAAGATCAAATAAACATATTATGATGGTTTACTTATCCATTGTGTTGACTCATGTGATCATGAGTTTTCTTGACTATTATTATTCTTATTATTATTATTATTATTATTATATTATTATTATTATTATTATTATTATTATTATTAATACTGAAAACACTTTAAAAAAAAATCCCCTTCCAAGATATTAAATCAAAGACCCAAACCTTGTAGACGAAACTCTTCCTCAGTGTCTCAGTGACAAGAAAGAGAAACGCAATAAGAATAATTGTTCTTGTCTTGCAAATAAAATACAGAAAGCAATGGGAGTTGAAACCAATGTCCAAGACTAGAGAACTCTTTCCCTTTCTCTCATCGGAAACGGATACAGGACATGAATACAGATTCAATTGGAAAACCATTTGCAAAGGAAAGGGTACTTCGAATACACTGCATGATTTTTCGAAAGCGAATAGGAAATGTAGAAACACATGCAGCAATACCATGGAAAGGAGAGAGAGAGAGAGAGAGAGAGAGAGAGAGAGGTTCCACACCTCTCCAGGTACTACCTCTGTCAGAACCAGTGGAGATATTTTTCCATTTCCTCAGAAGGAGGAAAAACTTCCCTAAGACGTTGACCGGAGTATTGATGTCCTCTGGCCATCGGACTCGAACTGAAGTCTGGGAGAAAACGGACAAACTCTCGCAGGCCAACTTTGGGACATCAGTCAAACAAACAAACAAACAAACAAACAAACAGACAAACAGGTCTTGAAGACCCTTTGCGTGTTGAATAATGATGGGGAAGACGATGCAAACTCAGGCAATTGGGCAAAAGGAGAGGCCATCGCATGTTTAAGGGGCAAAACTTTGATGATGGCAATATTGCTGCTGCTCCATTCTTCATCCAAACAGCTGAAGAACTGAACAACACGAAGGGAAACTGAAGGATTCCGTGAATGTATGGCTGGATAAATGGATGAACGTTGTTCATCGAACGGTGTAAGACTTAAGTGGCTTGCTATATACATTTCACAGATACGAATGACTGAAGGGATATTTGTTTGCAAGCATTTTTATACATTAGTTCTTATAAATATCTTATACTTTTCCCTACGCTTTTTACAGGCATTATAATCTGATATTCTTGTCAATAATAATAATAATAATAATAATAATAATAATAATAATAATAATAATAATAATAATAATAATAATAATATATCCAAAATTTCATATATTGCTTTCTTTTAACCTGTTGGAACTTTTGAGTGTTTTCTTATGAATATGCAACTCTTCGCAATAAGGATTTTTCTCAACAAAATATCCTATAAATTTATAACGAAATGATCGATATTTATTTCAAGATTAGTCAAGTCTACTAAAACAGATGAAAGTTTAATGCAGATAACATTTGTAGTTCTAAGATATAAGTTTTTTTTTCAAGTTCTCGACTTCTTGACGATCCATTATTATTCCGTGACTGTAAGTTGATTCTTTGGGAGAAATGGATTAGATATTATTAATTAATAAATAACTATGTAATGTGTTTATGGTGTTATTAGTCTGTAATTAAAAAGAAAAAGCAAGACAACTGAAAGGATTGTGGAACAATATAAGAATAATTTAATAGAATTTTAAAGAAGAAATATATATATTATAATATATATATATATATATATTATTATATATATATAGAGAGCGGGGCCACGTATAAATATAGTTCATTCATTCTCATGGGTGGTAAATGAAAAGTGACCATTACACAAAAAGATCTTCACACCATTCCATTCTCTTTTATATGTTCCTTAACAAAAAGCTTCAATTGCGCGAACAGAATTGAATAACCAGCGATTCCTCATAATAAGCTCTCTCTCTCTCTCTCTAAGAATAATAGTAGTGTGTGCGTGTGTGTGGTGTATATATATATATATATATATATATATATATATATATATATATATATATATATATATATATAGTTAAATCACCCATCTCTTATTTACAACTGGTCATTTGATGAATGGTCTGGTTACAGGTTTTCTTGGTATTTACGTCACCCCCTATTATGCTGGTCATTGCTCTTGCCCTACGCCCCATGGATTGCCATGCCGCCTTATAATGGCAGTTATCATGGCGGAAATGCGTCTCTTGATACGAACACTACACAAAATCTAGGTGAAGTCAAGTCTTTACTGTTTAGCCGCCTTCAATTTGCGCTAAAGCATCAACCTAGTCAACACTAGTTGTTCTCGTTTACTAGTTGTTCTCGTTATGGCAACAATAAATAATACGATTGGCATATATGAAAGTAGTTTTGCACTGAAAGTAGCCCACATTCGCTTAAACCAGAGGACGAGGAATTAGATTTACGTTTTCCTTTGACAATTTCATTTCACTTCACAATTCCGAAGTCTCTCGTCCTGAAGGTTTTAGGGTATTTTGCGACGCCAAATGTACACTGACTCCTTTCATAATGATACGATCCCTTGAACTGGAAAATCATATCACCCAATAGAGCTTATCATACCTTTATTACAGAGCTGATACCAGGCCTTTCAAAAGAAACCACGCAACACTGCAGACCCTAAAATGCAGCATTATCAAAAGTGCTGTACTTCACAAAAGGAACCATCATCCTGTTTGTTTGTATGGTGTTTTTACGTTGCATGGAACCAGTGGTTATTCAGCAACGGGACCAACGGCTACGTTTACGTGACTTCCGAACCACGTCGAGAGTGAACTTCTATCACAAGAAATACACACCTCTCACACCTCAATGAAATGCCCGAGAATCGAACTCGCGGCCATAGAGGTGGTACGCCAACACCATACCCACCACGCCACTGAAGCGCCCATCATCCTCTGACATACATTTTCGTATACCAATTATACAAATGTGGAAGACGCAGCAGTTATGCAGCAAAGGCACAAGTGAATTGCATAACGACGTTGATAGAATTCTCGTCCTGAACGCATTTGGAAATGGGCATTTGGGGCTCTTCCAGGGCAATCATCAATTGATTTTCGAATAAGACGCATAAGCAGTAAAGAGGCGTTCTGATATTGGTGGGAAGGGGAGGGGGCCGATTACTAGGAAGAATAAATTGCTTGGATGTTTGAGATGAAGGCTTTAGTTGTAAGGTAGACTGTTAAAGCCTTTTTGTGAATTTATATTTAATATTTCTTCCTAAAAACATTTTGACAACTAATTATTTATTTATTTTTACATGAGATTATTCTCATTTAGGTTTAATTTTTAAATTCCCTTAACTGCAAAGAGAGTCGGAGCCTTGATGATAATATTTTATTATTCATACGAAATTATTGACTTTTGAGTATTCATCTCTTTATGCCCAGTGACTGAATGCTTACTGTCGCTATAATCATTTAACAAAATTAAATTGTTCAGATTTTGGTTGTTGCAAGCTTGTCTTCTGAGAAATCAAGTTATTATTCAAATTTCATTAATATATAACATATAAGTCAGTCGTCATGGATAGACATAAAGCACATGAACGAACTTAAGAAATGTATATATTTATACCGAGAAATTTATTTATGATTTATTTTCGTATTTGTGATTTATTTTCGTATTTGTATGTCAAACTCAAAAAAAAAACCATGCTACGATCAATGATCTGGAAAACAGTTCGTTGTTTAAAGTGACAGTGAAATACTTTCTCTTCACATACTGCGGCAAGCAACCTCTATTTATATTTAAAGCCTTTAGTTATTCATGTGATGCGAGGTCAACAAACCAAAAAGCAAGTTATAAAGAGAGAGAAAATATCAATTGATATTTTGTTTTCCGATTAATTTTTCGTCCACATTCGAGGACTACACACGACAGTTTTAATCTGGGAATCCTATGACTATTTATGTCCGTCGTGAAGGGTTAGTTGCTGTATCCCATAAACAACTTTGAGAAAAAATAATTTGCTGCAACATCATTCGAAGTTCTTCCTGAATAGAAACTATGAAAGCGACTCTACACAAATCTATTCGTATCTTTGCATGAACCCTTCAAAGTAGCGAGGTAATATTAGCGTGATATCTTCAGTCCATCGCTTGGATAACGTATACAATAATGTAGTTTCTCTCTCTCTCTCTCTCTCTCTCTCTCTCGTTCTCTCTCTCTCTCTCTCTCTCTCTCTCTCTTCATATACAGCATGTGGTTAATCTTACAATGCTTTCTCTTAAACTATAAAAAAACAATGATTAAAGAGCGTTTCATTTATGAACCGATCTTTTAGTAACGATATCTCTGACCAAACTATACAATATCTATGTAGATTCAGTAGGATTACGCCAGCAACTCTATCCCTCTAAAGTAAAAAACGTTATTATTTTTACTACTATTATCTTTACAAAGACGAAAAGAAACGCACAGTCTCCTCGCTTCTAACTTCCTCCGGCCTCCAGTTGCCATTTGCATAATGGCAAGACAGCATTTCCCCAGAGCCTTGCTTGAGGGTCCCAACCGCATGAGCGGTCAACCATAAGAACTTCTGCAACAAACTCATTTTCATTCATGCAACGGGGAACGCCTGCGTCGAGGTTTTCCCTCATAAACAAATGAAGGGGATAATGCGTAGGTTCAATTATTCTCATATGCTTACATACACAGAAACGTACCATGAACCCAAAGAAATATTTATATAATATATATGTATATATATATATATATATATATACTATATGTATGTATATACATATATATACATATATACATATATAATATTGATATATATATATATATATATATATATATATATATATATGTATATATATATATATATATATATATATATAATATAACATATACATATATATATATGTATATATATATATATATATATATACATACATATAATTGTGTATGTGTGTATATATATGTATATATTTTAATATACTATATATATATATATATATATAAATATAAATAAATATATATATATATATTATATATATACTACATATAATTATGTATGTGTGTATATATATGTATATATATTATATATATATATATATATATATATATATATATATATATATATATATATATATATATATATAGATATATATATACATATATATAGATATTTAATATTGAATTTTGTAACATATAGTAAACGATTGGTATTTTTGAGAAATGAAAGGAGGTCCCTCTTCCTTCTCTCACTTTTTATCTCCTTCTCTCGTACACTTATCTCTCACTTGCCTTATTCCGTCTTCTTCATTAATGGTTCACAAGGAAACATTTGGGAGGTGTTCCTTACAAGGGATGGGGGGTAGGAGGGTACAAAGGTACTGAGCCTACATTTCTGAATTATTTCTTAAAGCCTACTCTGTTTGTTTTCGTTTCCAAGTCAATGTCAATTTATAATTAACTCTTAAATATATTGTATTAACTTGACATTCAGCAGCGGTTAATGAAGTCCAAGACAAGGTATTTTCAGAAACTGAAAGTGTTTCTGATATTAACTGAATTCCGTACCATTCTAATCAGGCCATACTAGTAATGACTAAGAGCTTTCGTGCCAAAATATGCTTTAACTTTCAAGCAGGGCATTCATATACTTGAGAATACCAGAGAGAGAGAGAGAGAGAGAGAGAGAGAGAGAGAGAGAGAGACTCAAAACGTCAGTGACATACATGAAAAAACTGTGCAATATTCTTTAACTTTTCGAAAAAGGCAATTTTGCAATATAAATGTTAATTTTTATTATATTATATAATCTTATTATTGTGAACACACTGAAATCCCGTCAAACCTAACTAGAAACATTTGTTTTCCATAAGTGAATTTCAATTCTGGGCGAGTTTCAACAGAAGCGATTTGACTAATAGATTTTATTGTTATCATGTACTGTCTTGTCCTTGGGGAAAATTGACTAGTTCCTCGAATCCCTTAGTTTAGTGATAAAGGTTTTAGATTTCATTTTTCTACAATGAAAGAGAATCCTATTTAACAAGAAAACAAAATGTCGATTTTACAAAATGCGATGACAATATTAAGGAGGATCTCACTGCATTCTATGAACCCAATAAAAAAGTATATAGATTCTCTCATAGGGGCTGATGGAAGGAAGACCACATCTGTCCTTAGCAATGAAACTTACAGAATCAAACGATGACGACACAAGTTTGCTTTTCATACCTATCTACATAAACCACGTAGATGGAACTTCCTCAAGACGAGTCAGTCGTACGTTTTGTAGATAGAAACTATAAAGATAAAAACCACATTTTACTGAGGCGCCTTATACTTCTAGTCGGATTTAATTTCATCTTATTGTCTCTCGGTATTCATGTCAGATGTCATGCGCATAACTTTACTCCTATTTTTATTCTTTCATTTCTAATGAAGACCAACCAAGCAGGGCAGAAATCCGCCTTGCAAGAGAGCTGTTGATATCCCAAGTCACGGAAATTCCAGAAAAATCGAAGCGACGCTAAACAATATCAATATCTTCAAAAGGCTGTAATCGATCTCAAAGTAATTAGCTTTGGTTATGGGAGAAATACAAAATTAAGAATGTCAAGGTATCACTTGCATTTGCATGACGACGCTGAGAGAAAACCCAAAATCATAACCGTCCATTGGCAGGTCTATTCATTCTGGACTCCTGGTTTCTTGAACTGAATATATTTCCCTCTTGTTTTATATCACACATGAAATTAGCTTGAGCTAATTATGACATAAAACTCACCGGCACCTAATGCCGTCAAATGAATTAAACTAACTGATATTTTACCCATAAATTCGAAAATAAAGATAAAATTATGGCCTATTAGTGCTAAGCATACATGTTCTTGTCCTCAATTCTATTATTATTATTATTATTATTACTATTTCCTGGAGCTTGACCCAAATTCATGAACATTCCTATCATGTTTTCATAAAAGAAGGAGAAGAAGAAGAAGAAGAAGAAGAAGAAGAAATAAAACTTGATGTGTATAATTAACAACAAGGAGTTATGAATGAATGTGAAAATTAATAAGATTTGAAATTAGAACCTTCACACTAGTAGGTAGCCTAGGTGCTGCTGACGAGGGGCTGTTGCCCAGAATGTCTAAGTTGCTCTTTCGACAAATTCACAAATACCAAGGCAGCAGCGGCTGGCAAATCAATGCCACACTTGGCTGTTTTGAAATCTACGACAACAAGGTCGTGGATCTGCTCGACCCCCTAAAAATCAAGGATCAAAAAGTCGGCTTGAAGTTGGGGCAGCCAATGACCCACTGGTCAATCTCACCCGTCTGGAAGTCTGCGAAGCCGAGGAGGCACTCCGGGCAGTCAGAGGAGCTTTGAAACACCGAGCAACCGGTCGCAACGAAATGAACGAGACTTCATCGAGGTCGCACTTCGTCTTCACACTGACCCTCAAAGGACTCGACGAATCCAGAAGGCCTTTCGAGATTGCTCTCAGCTTTGCCGATTGGCTGCGACCGAGGATCAGAACGAAGCGAAAGCAACGGGCAAAGCCCGGCGGGAAGCCATCTGTATTAATGTCGAGCTCATTGGACTTCGAAAGTCTCTCAAGGACGTGGCTGCAGGGAACAAAATCGGAAGACATAAGGGTCAGCTTCCAAAGCTCTTTCGCCAATTGCTTGAGAAGAGCTGCACTGCATTCATGGTCGTGAACGTTTCGCCCTGCAATGGACATATCAACCTTCCTTTCACTCACTCTCCTTTGCAAAGGAGGTTGCCGAATGTAAACTCTCGAGGTAGAACTAAGTTCTAAGATTTTGTATAGCATGATTGACTTATTGTTATCACTAGGATTGTTATTGTTAATAAGGTGAGATTTCAGTTTTATTTCCTTTTCACAGTAAGGATGGTAGTTGTTTAAGTCGTTTATCTTGGCCTCTATGATTTTCAATGGTTACTATTCTCTTTGTTCATTTAACAAAAATAAAAGTATAAAAAAATTAGAAACTGTTTTTTTTTTTTTCTACTTCTTCCTAAGGAATCTTAATATATAAACAAATAGATAACATGAATACCACTTGGGCAAATATAAAAGTGCATGAAACGGCATCAATAAATGTACATATTTTTTCCCAGAAAGTTTATTGAATATTTAATTCAGTCTTATGAATGTGCTTACGAATTTGCTATGGATATGCACAAATTGACATAAATTTTTTTCTATTATAATATTTGTATGACCTATTTTCTTATTTGTATAGCAAACTTCAGAAAAATTAAAAGAAGAATGTTCTAACTGATGATCTGTAAAAGTGTTCATGATTTACAATGCCAATAAAAGAAATACTTAAATTTTACAAAATTTCGATTGAAATAAAAGTAAAAGATGATGAGTAAGTACCTTCAGGCTAAAATAATTCCTGGCGTCAAAATCTCTCATAATCTGAAATGAATATCAAGAATCCATATTTCACTTGAAATGAGATGAACACCTCAGCCTCCCTTTCACAACACAAGCACCACTGACGCCAAGGGCCATTTAATATGCTGGTCTTTCATCTATAATTAAAGGCCATTTCATCACTGAGTGAAAGGGTTTTATCAAACGGCTTTGTCTGCGTGCGTGTGTATAAAAAGAGAGAGAGAGAGAGAGAGAGAGAGAGAGAGAGAGAGAGAGAGAGAGAGAGAGAGAGAGAGACTTTAGGATAGTTGTATATATATATATTGCAGTTCATTCGGCTTTGAAATAGAATCTAAGGAAACAAACTTATTCCTACCAGGTCGTTTACTGGAATGAGTAGGAAGACTAACTTATTCAAAATCACGGTTTATCTATTCAACTAGAAGAATCTCTCTCTCTCTCTCTCTCTCTCTAACAAGATATGTGATAATCATTAGCCAACTCCTGAGAAGACAAAAAGAAGTTAATAAAACCTCATATATCTGTTCTGAGAGTTGTGTTAGTCTTCCAACTTTGACGAAACTCCTCATTCATCTTCATCGTTTCTAAATCTTTTACTCATAAAGATATAAATTTCATCGTGTCATATGCAAGTCCTACTGAAATCATCTGTCTATAAAATACATTTTCCTTCACATCCAGTGAATATTTTCCTTCTCCCTTGGTCTCAGACTGCCAACAAACATCACGGTCGATATTCCAAAAGAAATCTAGGACGGCTGATGTGACCATCAGTGTTTGAGACATATAGACGGACGAACGGACGGCCGAGAGAGAGAGAGAGAGAGAGAGAGAGAGAGAGAGAGAGAGATGATTGATAGGGTGCGTGTCTTTCCAACTGCTTCACACATGACATCGAACACCTTTTCTCGTGCTATCGTCTGTCCCGAATACATTCGTGTGTAGAACGTATAAAAGAAACTGAAGGAATCATCAGTTATAGATAATTATTTGGGTGTTACTTGGTCATCCATTTAAATGATCGGTTCCCTGGCAAGTAGAAGAAACTTATAGATAGATGGCAGAGATTAGGCTGTCTCTAATAACGGAGAATTTTCCTTCCATATTCTTAATAAACTGCATACGTTGATGATTTTGTAACATTTTGGTTCCTTTAATCATTTCCCTCTGTTTGAAACAGATTTTGTGTTTCGTCATTTTCCTTTTATGCTAATAATACAAAGAAAAATGGTGATAGTTCAGTCCTTTTATCCTTTGTGGATTCTGCTCAGAAATAATATTATGAGGAGGGAAAGGATGGAAATACTTTCAGGAAAGGAAGCCTCTCCATGTTCCTTTGCGATAATGCACTAATTAACATCTGCCTGGTGTAGACAGTTCCTTCATACGATGCAAAGATTTCATAAGATGGGAAGGAAGATTTCCCTTCTATCTTTCAAACAAACCAATCTTTGAGAGGAGGAGAGAGAGAGAGAGAGAAGAGAGAGAGAGACTAGAGAGAGCGAGATGAGAGAGAGAGAGAGAGAGAGAATTGGGTTTGGTTCGTTCGTCGTTTCATTTTACATGACATCATCGAAATACCTCTTCTCGTGTTACTACAAAAATGCCCTAACGCCCAGTGGATCCGGAATGTCTGATTCACCATTCCAGATGATTTGCCTTCCAATTCAAAATGATTATGTTTATCGCTCGTGTGAAATTTCCGCCCCCTACTTATTTGCATAGCAAACAGCTCGTTCGTTCCTCGCTTCATGTGACCTCGAGAGACTTGATTGTCTTGAAGAAGAGAGGTCCTCGAAGATTTCAAAATTCTGCCAAGGGTGGGTGTCAGTCCATTTTGTGTGTTTGTTTCACTTTTCTTACTCACTTCTGTTGTAGGGATGGGTCTTAAACCGTTGAATTTAATATACAATATCTCTCTGTTTCTAAACCCCAAATTATCAATCATTTCGCCAGTTTTAATATAAGAAAAAAATAAAAATGTTAAAACTCAAAACGAAATCGAACATGAATCGTGATTACTGACCAAAACAAGAAAAAGAAGCCTTTGAGCAGAAAGGAATTATTAACAAGAAAATGAAAATGAATTGTATCAGTTCCACAGGGCTTTCACAGCTCCACAAAATACACATTACATGACAGGAAAAAGATTTAAATAAAATTCTTGAAGAGGAAACACAAAACGCTCAAAAGGAACGCTAGGGACTCACTCTAGAGGCCTCATTAACCTTTACCTGCATTAATGACATGACATCAGCTTCTAATGGAATTAACCAACCAAGACTGAATTGTCATGTTACTGTCGATCAACGAAGAATTGGCGTAGTTCTTAATTCATTGTTCTTTATGGAAAAATTATTCCATATGCGGGGGTGCCAGATTATTTACTTAACAAATAAATAACATTTCCTTTCAAAGGTGCTATAATTGAAAAAAAACATTACATTAGAATTGAGTAGACTATTCAAGTTATTAAAGATAATTATTTTGCAAAGTAAGAAAATATATACCGATGGGTCCATGAATTCTAATTAATGATTCTCAACTCTGGCTTCGTAACAGCATAAGCCTTTTGAGGTTGGCTTTGTGCTGCCGCTCGAGTCTTGACCCAACGTATCGTACTGCACTGGGGTGTTCGTCATTTGTCACCTACAGCCAATAAATTAATTCATTAAGGCATTAACATTCGTTTTAATAAACGATGTTTAATTAAAAAAAAAAAAAAAATTAAACTAATTTTGTCCTTTGATCAATAAAATAACTTACATGACACATTTAGTGGGCCTTAATTGGACTCTGATTTTCACACATGATTAGCCTAGGTCTACTTCAGCAGTATAATACGACAATATATATATCAATCTGCTTATTTTATTATTCCCCTGGTAATTCTTGTTTTATTGGCCATTTCGTTCTCCTTTTTTCTTTATCCCTTTCATAATTGCTTACAAATAACTTACTCAACCTCCTAGTTATTCAAAGTCTAAAAGCAATCATAAAAAAATCAAACGAATATAATTCAGTCTTTTATTTTTTATCAAATTCCTTGCAGATATCACTCCTGTTTCAAACTGGACAAGTTGGAAAGCTGTGGAAGCCAAAACTGACGAATACACCAAGAAAGGCTTACTTTTATTCAAGCTTTCTTGGGTCGAACTTTCTGTAGCTATTCATTTCTTCTAAATAGAAATTAATTAGAATTAGTTTCACATGTATGGCTAGACCTACTACCATAAGCATATTATAATTAGCTGAAAAAAGGATAAGAAATATGAAAGCTGACGTTCTCGTTTACGTCTATTTCATTTTTTTTTTTTTTTTTGGTTTTTTTTTTTTTTTAAACCTACTGCTTTAATGAGGGGTTGTAACACGAGTGTATGCAAATATTTTTGGGGAATGAGAAGATAAAGTAACTTTGAACAGAAAAATATTTACAAACATGCTTTTATTTTCAGGCTTCGTGTTTCGTCTCGGTCGCGGGGAATTGCTCAAAATAAACCGTTATCATAGCGATGCTCTCACACAATGGAGTTCGTAGGCGAGAAGTCGGATCGAGTCGCCGGACATGTATAAGAGAGCGATGGTGGCAATATAGGAGTGATGGAGGGATTAGGCCGATGTTAATAAAGCATCTCCCTATAAAATGTATTATTATTTAGGTTTGAAGAAGAAAAAAACAAAAAAAGGCATGCATAATTGAGACTTTTTGTTTCCCTCCCTATCCGTGGTATTCACTGGCCACCGATAAAAAAAAAAAACAAACAAAAAGAGTAAGCCTAACTGAATACTCTCATCCATCAGTGATAAGTTTGCTTATTCATTAGACACCTATCAAAGAGTCAAAGTGTAGATTTAAAAATCTTTTCCTCTCCATCTAAAGTATTCGTCATGATTCCTCGGTTTTCTGCAAATATCGTGGACAAGGCACTAGAATTCAAAATTCACAAATGAATGTTGCCCTCAGCAAATTTATTTACTACTGCATTGTCTTGCTCTCTTGTGGTGCTTGAAGTTCTCCACTCTAGGCACATGTTCTAAATTTGCCGTTCTTTAAAACAATTTGATTCATCTATGTATGATTCTCTCCGGTTTGTTTATTAAGCTTTCTTGATATCTCTCCAACAGGAAACTTGCACCGAATGCAGTGCAATAATTGTCTATCGCTCATCGAGGGAGGGTGTTTCTTAGACCGATAAATGGACACATAACGGACATCAAAAGCAATAGAGTGAGGTCGCATGGTTAACACTGTTAGGTTTTTTTTTTTTTTTTTTTTTTTGTTTTTTTTTTTTTTTGTTTTTGTTTTTTTTTTTTTTTTTTTATTAGATAGCATTTTGTGAGATTCCAATGTTTTCTGTAAAATTTAACAAAATGGAATAGTTCAACTTCCTTCAACTTAATATTGAAATGATAATGTAAGGACTATGGTTTATGAGATACTACTAGTGATAGGTGTCTCCTATCTATTTGGTCCCTATTCGGAAAGGGACTCGGCAGCTCGAACTTGACTTTTCAACTAGATTCAAAATACCTACTCAAAAAAATGATTTATCGGATAAGAGGAAGTCATCCATCCGCTCAGAAGTAGACACTTCTGGGACCAGTTCAAAATCAAAAGTAAAAGGTCTATTGTGAGAGAGAAAACATTAATCCGGCTCACTTGAACGCTCATAAAAGCTCGATATAAAACGATAGTAATGGCCCTTTGAACAGCATCGTTCTTGGATGTTCCATTTTCCTGTCGATCAGTCGATAGAATAGAATATCAGAATTTAGGCAAAGACCGAGCGCTGGGCCCGGGACTATGATGTCATTCAGCGCTGAAGCGGAAAATGGCGACAGTAAAAAGGTTGAAAGGTGTAACAGGAGGAAAAACAAAAACCTCAAACCCGCAGTTACACTATGAATCAATTGTTAGGAGAGTGTGGGAGGTGAGATGGAAGAAGAATATGAAAGGAGGTGACAGAAAAAGGGCGGGATAAGAAAGGTGACAGTGACCAGCTAGGGGCCTGCATGAGGTGCACTGGACGGCGCTTCCTACCGGGGGTTGTGGTGGGGGGGGGGGGGGGGGGGTGGGAGGGGGTTTGGGGGGTGGTGGGGGGGGGGGGGGGGGGGGGGGGGTGGTGGTGGTCCTAAGGAGGAGGTCTAAGGTCAGTCGATAGATATTACGGGAATCGGCTTCAGTATCGCGGTTCCATCGTAGAGATTGATGACGTGGATGGAAAGCGTGATCATCTATAATGGGTGGGAGATGGAAGAAAGTGATTTTTTTTTATAATAACTCTCATACAAGATTTCATCGTCATTGTAAAGGAAAGATAAACAAGGAAAAAAAAAGTCCCCAGAATCAGAATCCACTAAATTTCACAAACAAGTCGAAACGGTTCCGAGAGCTCCGAAAAATCCACTTTTTATTCAGTGCCACAAAACAGCTTTATGAAGGCCTCTTACAAAAGAGAAGTAATTTGTTATCTGACACTGCTGACCCCATGGTGTATCCAACTCCCTATCTCAAATACCATCGGTCTCTTCAACACTACTACCTCACTCTAGTATACACATTACTGTACATCTCCTGAATAATTCTGACATACTTTTTCTTTTTGGCACCATCTTTCTTCCCTCTAACATCTCCATATATCTTGCTTTGGCACTCTGTCATAGGCCTTTTCATGGTCTATGAATACCAGATGCAGGTCTCATGTTTTTTTTCTTCTGAATTTCTCCATTAGCTGCCTAATGCAAAATATATTCCATCCGTTGTGCGGTTCCCTTCATAAATCACTAACTGTTCCTTCCCTATTCTAACTTCCTCTCTCAGCCTGCTATCTATTATTCTTTCCAAAATCTTCAACGTGGTGAGACATTAGTTTTTATACCTCTATAATTACTTGCATTCCTGGACATCCACCTTTACCTTTAAATATATAGGTATCAATATGCTTTCCCGCCATTCTTCTGGTATTTTTCCTGTTCGAATATTTTTACCATCAGATCATACAAGATGTCTACCCCTTCTTCTCCTAAGGCTTTCCAAACCTCGACTGGGATTAAGTCAGGTCCGGTCTGTTCCTTCCCATTCCTCTATTCTTTTTAAGGCTCGTATCACTTCATCATCCCTAGATATCCCCATTGCCATTCCCATGTTTTACTTGGTCCATCCTCTCTTACAAGTCTTTCATTTGCTTCATTTAGCAGTTGTCGAAATAACTCTTTCATCTTTTCAGGATGTCTTCTCCTTTTTTATGACCGTACATTCCTATCTTTTCATTTGCTTAATATGGGTGATGGTCCTTTGTTCTTTTATTTCTACTTTTGACAGTCTGAGCATCTTACTCAACCTTCCTTGGTTCCAGTTCATTATAAAACCTCTAATATGCCCTTGTCTGGCTATTGAGCTACCACCCTTTTT
The DNA here is from genome assembly GCF_015104395.2 of Macrobrachium nipponense. NCBI lineage: Eukaryota > Metazoa > Arthropoda > Malacostraca > Decapoda > Palaemonidae > Macrobrachium > Macrobrachium nipponense. The sequence continues at coordinate 46,373,690 of NC_061105.1, read as the reverse complement.
GACTTCTTTGTTTCTTTCTTCCTTCTCTCTTTCCTCCTCCAGCTGTGACTCTTCAAATCTCTTCTTTGCCTCCCTTTTACCCTCCCACCACTTCCCCCACCACCAGCTCTCCTTTTTCTCCCATACTATTCCAGATGTTTCCCCTAGTATCTCCTGTCACATTGTCTTCTAATCATTGAAGACATTATGCGCCACCATTCTCCCACATCTTCAATTCCCATATCAACTTCTCCCAGCAATCTTCTCCTTTTTACTTTTTATTTTAAAAAGTTTTTAAAAAGATAAAAAATATATTTAGTGTTGGCGTTGAGATGTAATTACCATGCGATGAAATGACCACGATGAACTTACCACGATGTAATTTCTGCAATGAAATTACCGGACACCGTAATCCAGAACAGAATGGGATGTCCCAAATCATTAAAATTATATGAAATTCACTTGGGGGAAAAGAACGTGGCTGTGTTGTTGTTTATTGAAAGGTAGGCGGAGAAATATGGTTCCGTCATGTGTTGAAACCGTTCAGAGGATTATCGTGAAGACTAAATAGTTTTACAGGATTACAGTTCATTAGGTATTCAGAAGTAATATTAGGGAGCGTCGTCTGCATCAACAGAAACAAATATGAATAAGATATAATGAATCAAGATCATCTTGGAAAATAATGTAATTCTAGCATCTTTGAATGCACACACGAAGCCCATATTCTCTCGAAGAGGTTCCGTTTAAGAAATGAGCGAGAGGAATTGTGAATCGTATAGCAACATGTTGTTGAAAAAAAAAATGGTGTTCGCCTTTAAGGGCCATTATGTCTCTACAACTTTATTTTTCTTCCTATTGTTTTGAAAATTGTATAAAAAATAAGCACCTCAAGGGCCATATGTATGTCTCGAGAACTTTCATTTTCTTCTTCTTACAAATATGCAACGAGAGAGAGTGAGAGAGAGAGAGAGAGAGAGAGAGAGCGAGAGAGAGAGATTGAGAGAGTCAGAGAGAGAGGAGAGCAGAGAGCAATTCCCATCCAGTTCCACAAAAAAAATAAAAAACAAACAAAAGAAACTTTCTAATTACTCGCAGCAGAGTTCAACGTCAGGGATTCCCAAACCTTCTCGCAGGTGGATTCTAATGCCTTCACTTCACAACTGATCATAATTCCATTACTGATCGACTCGTGTTTCCAAAACTGGCCTCCATGTTAAAGTGGATTATTTCTGGAACAATATCAATATTTGTAAAAATCATTCGCTGGTGGGTGTAATTTCGGAAATATCACCGTGCTGTCATTAATCGACTTTAACATAAACATTTGTTCAGCTTACAATCTTTACCGTTTGTTTTTTTTCCGTTTTTTTCTTCGAAACTTATATAATATATATATATATATATATATATATATATATATATATATATATATATACTATATGTATGTATATATACATATATATATGAGCTCATATATAAATTATATGATCAATCTATATAGATATTATAATATAGCTATAGATTAAAATATATAATATATTATATATATATATATATATATATATATAATATAATATATAGATATATATATATATATATACTGTATGTATGCGAACAATGTCCAGTCTGGTAACCCGGGTGAGAAACCAGCAGCAACTCGCTCATACAAAGCATCCTAAGGAGTTGAAGCAAGAAGATCTCCAAATTGTGGGAAAGATGGAAAATGAGCCTTGTCCACCCTAAAGGACTTAATCTCTGGTAATGGCAGATGTCATCTGCAGTTTTTGTCATTATTACATTTATGCTGATATTTTAATTTTTTTTTGTATTTTTTTATTCTGTGATTACTATCAAGTTAAAATTTTTTTTTTTTTTTTTTTTTACATTCAATTTTTGTATTTAGCCCTCTGGGACCTGACTAATGTAACCACCTAAGGTTCTAGTTGAAATTTAAGTTATATAATTTGTGCACTAACTGGTTATTACTCTCAATGCATATTTTTTTTTTGTTTTTCTCACCAATATTATTACTGTTATTACCAGTATTATGATTACTAGCTTTTATGCTACCTCAGCTATTTGTGGATAAGTGCCGATTATTCATTTTCTTTTTCTTTTTTATCATGTCTCATGTATATAGATTGTGTATGTTACTGTCTGTATTTTGTATATTCAATGTATATGGCCCTGAGCATGAAAATATAAAGCATATTATTATCATTATTTTATTATTATATTATTATTATTATTATTATTATATTATTATTTCATTATTACTATTATTATTATTATTATTATTAATTATTATATTATATATAATATATATCTATATCTATATATATATCTATATATATTATAGTATATATATATATATATATATATATATATATATATATAATATTGACTAGGGATCGTGATTCGAACAACTATTTTATCATTCATTCTTACCTCTCGAGTAAGTACACATAAATTCAGAGCATCTGCACTATGGGATGAATAATAAATATGTGCTCATGGGTTACCAGTTCAAGATGATTTATTGCCCACCAGGCGGAGCAGCTCATAAATCCAGGGGAATATTAACTGTCCCTTTGCTTGCATTATGCCATTGGGGAACTCATCTGCTCTTCCTTTTACCTTTTATTATTATTATATTATTATTATTATTATTATTATTATTATTATTATTATGGATATTATTACTGCTTCAGCACTATTTAATCTTGTAAAGAGTCCTCTCTATTTTTTTCTTAAGACGCCTTTCTTTTCGTTGTTGCTTAGACTAGACCTGGCGAGCAACGCACCAAAGGGCATGGGTACAAAATTCGGTCGAGTCATTTGGTTATTATTGCTTTTTTTTTATTGTAGGTGGAACTGGATGGGAATGCTCTCTCTCTCTCTCTCTCCTCTCTCTCTCTCTCCCCTAACCCCAACGCGACGTTTTCTTCCTGATCCGCAGGACATTATCAAGCGATGCGATGCTGCTGAGGGACTGAATTCGAAGTGGTTGTTGTTGTTGTTTAAGATTAAGCTGGCCTTGTGCCAGCACGGGCTCTTGCTCGTAGAGCAGCCCGTATGTAAATTTCGACGTGGTTGTGTTGTTTAAGATTAAGCTGGCCTTGTGCCAGCACGGGCTCTTGCTCGTATGAGCAGACCCGTATGTAAATTTCGAGTGGCGAGTCCTTCTTCTTATATCGTGATGTTGCAGGCTCTCGAGTACGTCTAGAGAATTCCCCGGCAGGTCGAGTTTTCATTGGTTCCTGGGAAGGTGACTCATTCGGTGAGCGTTTACGAGTCTTGCAGACCTTCTCAGGCGGGGGATATCACTGGGAGCCTCTTGATTGGCTTCTACCTGAGTGACGTCACCTCTGGTATTATTCTGATAATGTGCTTCACGTCCGGTGTTTGTTTCATGTGCGCTGGTACTTTTGTTGGGGGGGAGGGGCGTGGTCCTCCTCACACACGTCGGTATCAGGGACGCTTCTTGAGTGGTATTAAGGGGAGGTTTTTGCTCAAGTATAAGCAGCGCTTCTAGGAGGCGCAGACGTCGTGGGTCAGGGGCTCTCCCGATGATTTTGACATTCCTGATGATGTCGTCTCTCGTGATGTCTTGCTGGTGTACTGCAAAGGCTTGCTGCCTAATGGCGCCTCCTGGGCGTGGCAGGAGATCCTTTTAGACAGGCGCATCGTTGTCATGTGATGTAAATCCCAGGGCATCCTTGGGCTTGACATACGGGGACACTCTCTTCCCTTCCTCCATAGGGCGGACGTTTCCCTCTATTATTTTCTTCATGGCTGCTTCGTCCTCCTTGTATTGGTGGTGCATGAAGGCTTTGTAGAAAAGTTTTATATCCTCCGGGGGTGGAATGTTCCTTCTCTCTTCCTCCGTCATGCACCACTTGTCAAGGGCGGCTCGTCTTTCTCGGTTTACGAGTACAGCAGCAACGATCGGCTCCCCTTCCTCGACGTCCTTGTCACGAAGACGGAATAAGAAGCTAGCGACAACAGTCTACATCAAGGCTACGAAATTGGACTTTATCTAAATGGAGAGATAGCGAGTGTCCTGCGCGGTTCAAGACCACCACCGTCAGGGCCTTCGTCAGGAGGGCCCATCTCGCACTGTTCGACGTGGCACGAACTCGACCGAGCATCCCAGATGCTGATTAATGAGTACTCAAATCATTTTTAACAAAACTTGTCTACGAGAGGGTCACCTTCCGAAAATAGTTATTATTATTATTATATTATTATTATTATTATTATTATTATTATTATTATTATTCATTATTATTATTATTATTATTATTATTATTATTATTATTATTATTATCGACTGTACTTCCAATTACATATTTCGTGGTGATGATACAAAAAATGATGACTTCAAGAACCTGGCAGTAACTATTAGGTATAATCACCAAATGCATCAATTATGAATCTAATGATGACAACAAGAACGGGAATTATTATTATAGCTAATACCAGGAAGAGCGACAGACGCATAAAACAAAATTGATTCATTCTTTTGTAAATATATAAATTACTGAAATATATTAATTAATAATAGTGAAAAATTCGAATGGAATTGGCACAAGGTTTTTACAGGGAAGGTCGCCAGTTCTTGAAGGATGCTAAGACAGAACATGTGTCAGATTCATTGTATTAATCGTAATATTGTAATTATTCAGCTGAAAATGACGGGAGTTTCTCACCTCAGTAATTATGACGAAGCATTTTACGTTGTAATCAGTTAAGACTGCCAGAAGATATTAATATGCCCAGTTGTTAAGTACAAATATGAATCTCAGAGATTCACTTTGTGAAAATTCAGATTGGGAAACATGCATGCTGCGGTAACGGACTGGAACGCACGCATACAGTATGCACGCATACTCGCAACTACACACACACACACATACACGCGCGAGAGCTGTCAGGAGCAGCAAAGAATTATCTGAAACTCCGGGTAACATTCTGATTATACACATGAAGCTGCATTTCTGCGGAATCGCTCATATTATCATAGCAATTCCCGATAATGGCGAGAGGCCAAAACCTCTGGATATTGCTCCTGCGAAAGTTAAGACATATTTGGCAATTTCTGCGCCATGAAAGCAGACCGGATCGCTTCCCAGATAAGATGGAGTTCGGAACGGCTTCCTAATGTGACGTCACGCGATGAGGGTCATGATAAGGTAACACCATCTGTTTGAAGCGTTTTATATAATTAATTAATGAAGGCTGGATCTGCTGTGGTGAAGATACAGATTAATACATACAAGTCAAGAGAAATGGGAATATCAATGAGAAATGGCGAAAAGAAAAAATTAAATGATGACAAATAAAAAATGAGAAAAATGATGTTGACTCATCAATCTGAATCGATATCTTTCGATGCATCTCTTACCGTTTCGTCTTTCTTCGAAAAATCTTGAGAAAGACCGATAAAAATAACCTTTTAGCGATGATAGGATTCGTTTTAATTCCTCATTTTAAGTACATATTAATTTCCCCATAAGTTTTATTGTCTCGTAAGAGTTCTAATATGAAAAAAGGCTTTTTGGATATATGAAATGCACAAACAAATAAATAAAGGCATCTGTAGGTACATAGTACATATACTATGTATACGTACGTATACTTAAACATATCTATATCGAATAGATAGACAGCAGTTTAAAAAAAATATCTACTTACTGCCTAAAAGGCTTGCCAGCAACAAATACAATCGACGTGTACAAAAAAAAAAAAAAAAAAAAAAAAAAAAAATAAAAAAAAAAAAAAAAAAAAAAAAAAAAAAAAAAGTCTAGGAAAAGAAAGTATTCCTGCTCAGTCATTGAGACGAGACCCTATGGAGGTAGCTTAGCTCAGAATAAATATTGGATTTTTTTTCTTTTTTTCGCCTTACGCTCTTCTCTGTTGCTTCCTTCTAGAAAACTTCCTTCCACAGAACTACAATATCTGGCTTCCTTGCTAGAAAATATTATGGGACTGACAAAGGCAATCAATTGCCACGCACGTCTGCTTTCCCATAAGGAAGTGTTAAAAGCCAATTGGCAAACCTATGTACTTCAGAATCCAACTCGCTCGAAGGCTCGAGATAATCGTCGACTTCATTAAATGGTCATTAAGATCGAATCAGTTTTCTAATAAGTACTGATGAGCAGCTGCCGGTTCCGATCAGGGTACAGACATTATCACTTTCAATTCAGGCGCTGGGAATCCAATGGGAGAGTGACAGAGTGATATATTTATTTCTTTATGATACTATACATATAGTACATTACACACTCACACACACATAAATATATGTATAACTGAATCACGAAAGTTTGAAACGTGATAAACGCATAAATAAAGGCATAAGCCACGAAGGAAAATGAAACACTGGAATAGCTGCTCCAGTGTTTCACTTTCCTTCGTGGCTTATACCTTTATTTACACATGTATATATATATATATATATATATATATATAGATATATATATATATATATATATATCTATACATACATATATATATATATATATATATATATATATATATATATATATATATATATATGTTTGTGAGTTTATTAAGCATCAACAGGGGATGCTACATGCTTCTACACGTACCTGTGCTGAGAAGCCTTTGAAGTACAGTTCACCTGGATGTATAGCTTCTAAAAGCCAAACATTAAAATTTAAAAGTCCCAAACCAAATATGACCGAAATTTTTTAATAAACTTTTGATGAAACCTGAACCTCAATAACTTGACTCAAATGTCAAGTACTGAGTTATTCCTACGAGAGGATCTAAATGCAGATGAACCTCGCCTTTCCAAGAAAGGACTAATCAAACTGAACCAAGTAAAAGTCCTTTCAAAAAGTCGAATGTAAATGAAGTTGTCAATATATGAGTCAAACTGAGACCAAAACCATATGTCGAAGGGCTGGAGTTATTTATGCCTTAATACCTACAATTCCCCAAACCTCACAGGCGAATCGCACGCTCGAAAATTCCTCGTAAATTCTCAGCTCGGGAATTCACAATTATAATTCCTTTAGTTTAATTTCAACCTCTAGAATTTGCTCTTCGTGCCAAACAGTATACCTTTAGTATATCTCATCAGATGAAAATCATCTTGGAAGACGGAAATGCTTCATTGCACTGGAAGGCAGATGCACCTTCGTGTTTACCTACCTTGTAAAAATTATGATGCAATTCATCTCTGTAACGAAAAACTATGTTTTGGTGACAAGGAGTAGGAGCGGAAGGGAGTACACAAGACGTACGATTAAAGGAAGGATAATTGGCGCTCCTCCAAATGGACAGAATATAATTTCGGTGTCAGATGTCTCAGAGAACAATAGGTGAATAACACCACCTACGCTGTTATCATTATGACTGTCAGTGATAGAGAAAGAAGTCCGGGAATTTTTCATCTAACGCGATCCCAGTCACTATTACGTCTTCCATTCTTACCAGTCGAGCGAAGTGAATTATTTTCATTCCACTTCATTTCCGCTCATTCCCAACAGCGCCACTTGCATAGGACGACATTTCTCTTCATTTCTAACTGATCCAATATTGGCGGAAATGACCAGACGAATTCAAGTCTCATTCCTGACGACGAAACTGGAATTGTTCTGTCTTCGTATTCAAACGGACTGAAAACATTCGGTTTCTTTGTAACGCCAACGAGCAAAATTCAATGAATGCGTCGTTCGTTCAAATGTCATAGAGAAAGCAACAAAGAGGTGCTCGCAATGGCTCACTTATTGAGGCAAAACAACGGATTTAATGTAAAATGGTCTGTGTCCATCTGTGTTCAGGATCCATAAAAAAAGTAATCATGTCATTATTAAACTGGAACAATTTTGACTCAGTTGGGTTTCCAATACTGCATCTTCTGTGTATCTAAATTTCAGACCAAATTGTAAATGCCAATTTCTCTCTATATTTCATCCAATACTCAGCCGCTTTATTCGTTCTCAATTGCAAATCCAATATTATTCTATCACTCTATTCCGTATCACTCACATATGATCAACAGAGCCATCCATTCTCTCTCTCTCTCTCTCTCTCTCTCTCTCTCTCTCTCTCTCTCTCTCTCCACTGGGGTAACCCTATAATTAAGTTTAACAGGTGAAATGACTATTACGTGATGGATTATTATTCCACGTGATTTCCAATTCAAATCGGAAAAAAATGTAAAGTGATAAAATTATGTAGATGATTACATAAATATGAAGCTATCAATAAATATAAATCGTTACCCAAATGAAATATTGTTATTTACAAATCACTTTTTAATAGCTATCATTAATTTGTGTTGTTGCGTATCATTATTATTTCTGGTTTTTCATAGTTTTTAAAACTTCATTGTCTTTAAACTAATGATAAAGATATGAATTATGATGGAAATGATTGTGATAGTTCGGGCAACATTTTCTATTATATAATTTACGAATGAAATAACAAGCCTCTAGTCTCCTATTTTATTCTATTTTTATTTCAGGAAACATTCGAGCTTGACAAACCTTGAATTAGGCCTAAGAGACTCAGTGTCTTGACAGCAAAGGTATAAAACACTGGACCCAAAAGGAAGTATACTCTTATGATCCCAGCTGAGACTCCCATTATACTATAAAGTTTTAATACTTTGCGATATATCACGTTCTCGCTAAATTAAAATCCAACTAATTTCGCGAGTTGGTTTGTCCATTGCTCTTTTAATAATTATCTTGTTAAATTACTTTGTCCATTTTCTTCAAAAAAAAAAAAATTTTCAATGAATGTCTAGAAATTTTCTATAAAGCGTGTCCAGAACTAACAATATCAGAGAGAGAGAGAGAGAGAGAGAGAGAGATGAATACTTCATCCCATCATTTCAGATCCTCTTTTGAACTCTAAATCCGAGATCACAAGCCCTACCTGTGTGCTGCCGTAATTAGAATTTCCATTTCAGTTTCTTCCCCTGAGCGTCCCAACACATCTATTCTAAGAATTATGAATCAACTGTGGAAGACTCAATTATATATTTGTATTAACTTGTTTTAACATTTCCGGATTAGATTTGATTATTTTACATCAACCTCACCTCCCTTTTTTTCTATAACGATACAGCAGTTTATATCTTTAAAATACTCGATTTTTTTGAGTTTAAAAAAGCAAGCGATGTGTTAATAATAAAGAGATCCCTGGATAAAAAGAGCATTTTTCGTCTTTTGCCTGAATTCTGATAAAGCAGAATAATAAAAACCATTGTACACGCAAGAAGCGTAAAATTCCCTGAAGGCTATAAAAATCACCGGCGCTTTCGACAGCCTCTCAGGTCAAGAGGTCCAGTAATAGCCATCGCCTTCATGCATGTATACTTCTGTATTTACTTTCCACTGTTTGCGTACGATGAAGATAATGAAGATAATGACCACCAAAATGAAGGAAAACTTGTTATTGTAATCATTCCCCGAAGGAAACAGTACTTATACGCAGCTCTGATTTTAGAGAAATGTGTGACTGAACATTTTACGACTATCGTCCAAACAGAAACGGGAACATCTTACGGAAGAGGAGCGATAAAAACGAAAAAAGGAAACTAAGCAGTAGTAACTGACAATGGTGAGGAAATAAGATGTCAACAGATATAGTACAAATCAGAACAAATTATCGGATATCTCGTGCATCTCAATGCGTTTATTCTAATCAATAACAGAAGAATAAAATTCTCTCTGCAGGGGAACTGGATTACGATTGTTAACGGAACACAAATAGACGTCTGGCAATATTTTGTAATAGGATTTTAGGATATCATTCATGCGCAATGCACATCGTTAAAAAATCTCTCTCTCTCTCACTCTCTCTCTCTCTCTCTCTCTCTCTCTCTCTCTCAGATATGCACCTCAATATTTGGAAGTGACGGGCGAAGAAAATATACTGAAATGTCCTGTTGGTTTGTAAGGTTAAACAAACTGTGCCAGATAAGCTGTTAAAAGTGAGCTCAAAGCTGGAAGCTTGTTTCTTGCAAAATTTGGTAAATCTTTGAAATAGGAACGAAAAAAGGCTAAATTGAGCAAATCTTTGAAAAAGGAACGAAAAAAGACAAAATTTAGCAAATCTTTGAAAAAGGAACGAAAAAAGACAAAATTTAGCAAATCTTTGAAAAAGGAACGAAAAAAGACAAAATTTAGCAAATCTTTGAAAAAGGAACGAAAAAAGACAAAATTTAGCAAATCTTTGAAAAATGAATGAAAGAAGGCAAAGTTGAGTAAAATGAAAAAATGAAGCGAGGCAAAATTGAGTAAATCTTTGAAAAATGAATGAAAGAAGGCAAAATTGAGTAAAATTTTGAAAAATGAACGAAAAAAGGCAAAATTGAGTAAATCTTTGAAAAAATGAATGAAAGAAGGCAAAATTGAGTAAAATTTGAAAAAAATGAAGAAAGAAGGCAAAATTAGAAAAAGAAAAAAAAATGAAAGAATTTTGGAAAATTGAGTAAAACTTTTGAAAAAGGGAACGAAAAAAAAAAAAAAAAAAAAAAGGCAAAATAGAGTAAATCTTTGAAAAAATGAATGAAAGAAGGCAAAATTGAGTAAAATTTTGAAAAGGGAACGAAAAAAGGCAAAATAGAGTAAATCTTTGAAAAATGAACGAAAAATGGCAAAATTGAGTAAATCCTTGAAAAAAGGAACGAAAAAAGGCAAAATAGAGTAAATCTTTGAAAAAGGAACGAAAAAAGGCAAAAATAGGGTAAATCTTTGAAAAGGGAACTAAAAAAGGGAAAAGGCCAAAATAGAGTAAATCTTTGAAAAAGGAAACTAAAAAGGGCAAAATTGAGCAAATCTTGAAAAAAGGAAATAAAAAAGACAAAATTGAGTGAATCTGAAAATGAACGAAAAATGGCAAAATCAAAATTGAGTAAATACTTGAAAAAAGGAACGAAAAAAAAAAAAAAAAAACAAAAAAAAAAAAAAAAAAAAAAAAAAAAAAAGGCAAAATAGAGTAAATCTTGAAAAGGGAACGAAAAAAGGCAAAATGAGCAAATCTGAAAAGAGGTAAAAAAAGACAAAATTGAGTAAATAAATCTTTGAAAAAGGAAAGAAAGAGACAAAATGAGTAAATCTTTGCAAAAGGAAAGAAAAAAAGACAAAATTGAGTAAATCTTTGAAAAAGGAAAGAAAAAAGACAAAATTGAGTAAATCTTTGCAAAAGGAAAGAAAAAAAGACAAAACTTGAGAAATCTTTGCAAAAGGAAATAAAAAAAAAGGACAAAATGAGTAAATCTTTGCAAAAGGAAAGAAAAAAGACAATGAGTAAATCTTTGAAAAGGAAAGAAAAAAGACAAAATTGAGTAAATCTTGCAAAAGGAAAGAAAAGCGACAAAATTGAGTAAATCTTTGAAAAAGGAAAGAAAAAAAGACAAAATAGGGTAAATCTTTGAAAAAGGAACTAAAAAGGCAAAATAGAGTAAATCTTTGAAAAAGGAAAGAAAAAAGACAAAATTGAGTAAATCTTTGGAAAAAGGAAAGCAAAAAGACAAAATTGAGTAAATCTTTGCAAAAGGAAAGAAAAAAGACAAAATTGAGTAAATCTTTGAAAAAAGAAAGAAAAAAAGACAAAATTGAGTAAATCTTGCAAAAGAAAAGAAAAAAAAACAAATTGAGTAAATCTTTGCAAAAGGAAAGAAAAAGACAAATTGAGCAAATCTTTGAAAAATTGAAACAAAAGGAAAAAACAAAAAAAAGACAAAATTGAGTAAATCTTTGCAAAAGGAAAGAAAAAAGACAAAATGAGTAAATCTTTGCAAAAGGAAAGAAAAAAGGAAAAAAGGCAAAATTGAGAAAATCTTTGAAAAGGGATAGAAAAAAGGCAAAATTTAGTAAATCTTTGAAAAGGAAAGAAAGAAGGCAAAAAAAAATTGAGCAAATCTTTGAAAAAAAAATGAACGAAAAAAAAAGGCAAAAATTGAGCAAATCTTTGAAAAGGGAACGAAAAAAGGCAAAAACTGAGTAACTCTTTGAAAAATGAACGAAAAATGGCAAAACTGAGTAAATCCTTGAAAAAAAATATGGTCCTGTTACCATCGCCATTATCGTCTTTGCAATGGCCCACTTTACTCCTGAACGCGTATAGCCACTTTTCTCCTCAATGTTATCACCGGGCTGTTTGTTTACATTGGGACATGACAATGACATTACTGCTGATGACAGCCTAGACTCTACACCCTTTATTTCTCCCCACACCTATCATTTCCCCTCCCTCTTCCCCCACCCCATCACATTCCCTCTCCTCCCACATGTATCTGAATTCCGTGCAAAGACACAGCAAGGTACAATTTCAACTTCAGGTAGTCCGGGACATTGTAGTTGGAAATTACTTTTATTTCTCATAAAGTTCTGATGATAATAATAATAATAATAATAATAATAATAATAATAATAATAATAATAATAATAATAATAATAATAATATAGTTATTATCATCACCATCATCTTTACGCCTATTACTTGAATCAACACCATTCTGCAACTAATAACTTCAGTCTTAAAAATATGTACATATTCATTCCTATATCTATTCAGCTAACAATCTATTCCATGCATAATTCGCACCTACATATGTATCGATCTCTAAGGTTTCCAGCTGCATTTCCTATCGGCTTATTTATTCCGTAATTTCATTTGATTACTAATATTCAAATATCTATTGGTTTTCAAATATATATAAGATTCTTTTCTTAACCGTAATATCTTTGCAATGCGGCTTCCAGCTTTGAAACGAAACGAAGGAAGTGATTCTTCAAATTGCAACTGATGAATCAGTTAATGAATCCGCCTTCTCGTCTTTTCCTCGGATGGGAAATGATCAGGGAAACATCGACATTGATGGGGATTGGTGGTTTCAGTGGGAGATGGTCATTACCTCATTATTTCTAATCAGAGTTTTGAACTGGTATATCTTCACTTCACAATTTCTCTCTCTCTCTCTCTCTCTCTCTCTCTCTCTCTCTCTCTCTCTCCTCACAAAATGCTAATAGAATAGTTTGAACTAGTATTTGTTTAATTCTCTCTCTCTCTCTCTCTCTCTCTCTCTCTCTCTCTCTCTCTCTCTCTCTCTCTCTCTCACAAAATGCCAATATTTGATCTTGTATTTGTTTGTTTCTCATCTCTCTCTCTCTCTCTATCTCTTCACAAAATGCCAATAGTTTAAAACTAGTAGAAATTCACTTCACCTCTCTCTCTCTCTCTCTCTCTCTCTCTCTCTCTCTCTTCACAAAATGCTAATAGAATAGTTTGAACTAGTATTTGTTTAATTCTTATCTCTCTCTCTCTCTCTCTCTCTCTCTCTCTCTCGCTTCTTCTCTCTCTCTCTCTTCACAAAATGCCAATATTTTTTGATCTTGTATTTGTTTATTTCTCATCTCTCTCTCTCTCTCTATCTCTTCACAAAATGCCAATAGTTTAAACTAGTAGAAATTCTTCACTCTCTCTCTCTGCTCTCTCTCTCTCTCTCTCTCTTTTCTCTCTCTCTCTCTCTCTCTCTCTTCATGCTAATAGAATAGTTTGAACTAGTATTGTTTAATTCTCTCTCTCTATCTCTCTCTCTCTCTCTTCTCTCTCTCTCTCTCTTCTCTCTCTTCTCTCTCTCTCCTCTCTTCACAAAATGCAATATGATCTTGTATTTGTTTATTTCTCATCTCTCTCTCTCTCTCTCTCTTCACAAAAATGCAACTAGTTTAAACTAGTAGAAATTCACTTCACCCTCTCTCTCTCTTCTCTCTCTCTCTCTCTCTCTCTCTCTTCACAAATGCTAGAATAGTTTGAACTAGTATTTGTTTAATTCTTATCTCTCTCTCTCTCTCTCTCTCTCTCTCTCTCTCTCGCTCTCTCTCTCTCTCTCTTCACAAAATGCCAATATTTGATCTTGTATTTGTTTATTTCTCATCTCTCTCTCTCTCTCTATCTCTTCACAAAATGCCAATAGTTTAAACTAGTAGAAATTCACTTCACCTCTCTCTCTCTCTCTCTCTCTCTCTCTCTCTCTCTCTATCTCTCTCTCTCTCTTCACAAAATGCTAATAGAATAGTTTGAACTAGTATTGTTTAATTCTTATCTCTCTCTCTCTCTCTCTCTCTCTCTCTCTCTCTCTCTCTCTCTCTCTCTCTTCACAAAATGCCAATATTTTGATCTTGTATTGTTTCTATTTCTCATCTATCTCCTCATCATCTCTACTCTCTTCACAAAATGAACCAATAGTTTAAACTAGTAGAAATTCACTTCACTCTCTCTCTCTCTCTCGACTCTCTCTCTCTCTCTCTCTCTCTTCTCTACTCTAAAATCTCTTCACAAAATGCCAATAGTTTGAACTGGTATAAATTCACTCACTCTCTCTCTCTCTCTCTCTCTCTCTCTCTCTCTCTCTCTCTGTGAAAACAACAATGAAACTGAAAATTGCAATCTGAATCCAAAAGGTAAATTGTCTGTCTGTCTAAGACCCGCAGGAAATATTTCCATCGTCTTTGCTGCAGTTTTATTCCTCTAATTGAAAAATAATGACTCGTTGGAAAATAAACGTCCATTTCACGTCGCTTAAACGTCAAGATTGTCATTATTTTAATTCGTTTTCATCGCGATTCAATTCAACGCAACGGAAGAGAAACGAAAAGCGAAATGAAGCGACGACTGATGTGAAAATTCATTATACCATTAGTAGTTGTAGGCGAAAGGATTCTGCTATGCAACGGCGTCACGCACGTCTGACGATCTCACATGAATTAGTGCGTGTTTAATATCAATTCGAATTCGCCAAATAGTAATAATAATAAAAAAAAATTCAACGAAGAACGTGACCTCGGTCTTCATCTGTCTGGTGAGTTCTTAATTATACCACTGACCTGAGTGACAGGGTGAGATCATTGTCATATTTCAACACTAGATTTAAATTGTTTGTTTTGCTGATTTTCTCGTTGATAAATAATTACGTAATTTCTTAACACGAATCAGCTATTTTGTAACTGCATGTGCTCTGTATTTTCGTTTTATTTATAGTACATCACTTTTGTGGTAAAACACATCTATTAACCTTCATTAAAACACATCTATTAACCTTCATTAAAACACATCTATTAAGCTACGTAAGTAGTTTATTGATTACTTGTTCTTTTTGTTCTCGTGGCCGCGTACAGAAGGGGTGGGTTTCCGTACCACGTCTATGACTGTTTTGTCGGCGTCTGGAAACCTCTGGCACTTTTCTCTGAAATAGAAACCAAATCAAGAAGGTATGAAAGACGTAAAAACGTGTATATAAAAAATAAATAATTTGAAATAATAAAAGCATATGAGTGATTTACTGCTTTAAAAAGAGGTCATTCCACCTCTCTAAATGAGATTCATATGCGGGACTCTGTTGAGGTTGAAAGCAGAAAACGTCTCACCAAACCCAATGGCTGTCAGTCCTCACAGGCCGATCGATGTTGTTCCGAGAACATGACTGGACAAATGAATTACTGGTAAATCAAGACTTGATATGATACCTCCTCATTTATAAAGTTTCTTTGAAAGTTACATAAGCGTATATCCTGAAAGGGGGTAGTGCCGTCAGTCAGTGCACCTCATTCGGTGCAATGTAAGCATTACTTAAGGTTCTTTGCAGCATCCTTCGGCCCCCTAGCTGCAATACATTTCATTCCTTTACTGTACCTCCGTCATATTCTTCTTTTTCCTTTTTCCATCTTACTGTCCACCCTCTACTAAACAATTTTTTCATGATGCAACTGCGTGGTGTCCTCCTCTTACACCTTTCTTCAAACCTTGTACTGTCAATTTCCGTTTCAGCGCTGAATGGCTTATGTTGCCCCAGTGCTTGGCCTTATGCGACCCCCCCCCCCACAACCCCCGCCAAAAAAAAAAAAAAAATAAATAAATAAATAAATCTACATAAGCGTGTTAAACGGGAACTTGACACAAAATGAACCATACGGTATTCTTTGGAAACGAGTTGGAGCCTGTTCTACTGTAGAAGGAATGGGTATGAAAATGTTGATAACATATTAATATAGAAAAGTAACTAGAAAATGAGATCATATTAGATAGGAAGTTCTGCAAACAGGAAATGACGACACCGGCAGACACAGATAGAGTAAGAGTAAGCCATAATCCTTGACTTCTATTGCCTCTTAATTATTTCAGTTAGTCTCAATGTTATGATTCTGTAAAAGAATAATGTTATCATATTAGTAACACTAATTAAAGTGACTAGAGCTCTGGATAGAACTATTAAGAGGAAATGCACAAAGACAAAGGAGAAATGGATGGATGAGATTTGCAAAGAATGACGACTGATTCTGTGGTTGAAAGTGAAATCTGAAATATGTCTAACTGGCAACCGCGACCTGCGCATTTTGTCATAGTATATGTGAGGAAATACAGAAGGGAGAGCTTGGACAAACAAGTGCCGATCGTGTGCACATAAGGTGTCATTGCTATGCGATGATTTTCAGAAATGGCAGCGGCATCAACTGCAGAGACAAGCGGCAGAAAAGCCACTTCTGGCACCCAGTGCTGGCTGCTGGGCCATCAACTGTCACTTACAGAAACAAGATCACAAAAGAACAGGGGATCACATTTCACAAGTAAGAGACCAATTTTCATTAATGAAAAACTTTATGACTGTGTTGAAATAACCCCTATATTAACTAATAAACTAATGAATGTTGTAATAAGCTTTTTATTACAGCCTGTTTGACATTAAATTCATGTAGCCTAATAAATTAACAAGAGGGTTACCGTCAATCCATATAATCATTGTTAAGCCTGACAATTTTTCCTACTACTAGTTGTAGTTTTAAGTGTTAATGAAGTGTTATACTGTTATCTATATGTTATCAATAAGTTCTCAAACCTGGTATGGAGAAGACTCTGTTGAATTTGATCTGCCAGAACACTCAAAAGGTAGTTTCTTCAATTTTACCATTATCATTGTTACCCAAAAGGATACTTCAAATTTATACTACATTAAAGTTTTAAAAGTAAATTTTACCAACTAGCTAGCCTACCAGGGTTGATCATCAAATAACCAAGGGTAGCCTACGAAAGCCTAACCTTAGCTTAGAGAATGTAGCCTAACTTAGCATAACCTTCAGGAATGTAACTTTTTCTATCTGTTCTCCTCCACAGACTATGAAATACAGCTCAAGTCTGGGCTAGCTATGAAAGTCTAAGTTATTCTAAAGGCTAAAGACTACAATGTAAATAAGTTGTTGAGTTACTACAGGTCAGTAGGACTGTGACATGTTACATAGCTTTATATATGGTTACTATATGTGTGCAAACTGCAGAATATAGTAATCATTAGTAAATGGATGTTTTGCCATGTTATTTCTCTAACAATATCCAAGTGCCTTTGTATTAGATTCCGTACTAAACTGTGTTTTATTTTTCGATAAATCTCTTTAATGGAACCCCTCAATTCATAACCGAAGCCTTTTCAGAATTACTTGATTATCATTTTTCTCTATTTGACCAAAACACGTTTATGCACAGTATTGTTTAGTTTCTTGCTCAGGAAATAACCATATTCCTCGTTATCAAGAAAAATATACTTAAAATTTATAAAAACTGGATTTTCAATACTTTATCTTTTTCTATACACCCGTAATTCCTAACCTTTTTCTATACACCCGTAATTCCTAACTGAAAATTGAAACTTATGTTTCTGTTTTGAATGTCGTACTAGACATTTAGAAATAAAAATTTTTAAAAAATCAATGCTCTAAAGATAAAACAGTACTGTAAATTTACTGTGGATCTACAATACTTTATGGAATGAAAACTGTAGAAGAAAATATACCAACAAAAAACTGAATATCTTTATTTCTGCATACAATACATATTGTATATATAATAAATGGTGCATAATCATTTGACAGTCTTCACTTTCTAAAGAGTACAAGGCTTCCCATTAGGTTGTATGAGTTGCATCACTGTTACATAATCTAAGCATAGCGAGGGCGTCAGGC